>NW_026943818.1:7325256-7625256 GCF_035594765.1 Anolis carolinensis | reverse complement strand
TCTAGTCCACAAAATAGAATTAAACAAAGAGTTATGGATATCAGTGCACAAACAGATTTGTTGGCCAGCTTCAAACCACGCTTAGCATAGAGGGTTAAACTACTAGCTGCAGAAAATCTTGTTGATCGAGAGGTTGGCAGTTCAAGCCTGGGCTGGGGTGAGCACCCGCCATCAGCCGCAGCTTCCTGCCCACCTAGCAGATCGAAAACAGAACTATGAGTAGTGTTACACCTCAGGCTAGTTTCACCTTGCTATATACACCAGGCTGAACACAGGTTGAAGTCTTTTGTAGTTTATTAGGAAATAGAAAATAAATGGTTCTTTAAAAGCAAAAGTAAAGTTCCAAAAGACTTACAAAACAAGGCTTCAAAGAATAATCCAAGAAATAATAAGGAATAAACAAGGTTCCATTAGAGCATCACAAAGTCCCATGAACATGAACACACAAAGGCTGCAAGATCCAGGAAAACGAGAGCTTGCTTCTTGGCTTGAGTGAGAAGTTGCTTTGACAAAGATTTGTTTCCCAACACACTGTTTTAATACCCTTTTGCAAAGCATGAAAGCATTTCTTTGGCTTCTGACCGCCTTCTTATTTGCTATTCTCACACTCCTTCGAACCCTGAATTCCAAACGGTCAGCTCAATCTAGAGATTCCGTTTCACCAAGGCCAACCTGCTCATTAGCGTCTGCCTGCTTGCTATCAGACTGAGAACTGTCCTCCTTTTCTGAGTCAGTTTGCACCTGGCTAGTTTCAGTATCATCAACACCATCCCCTGCTGTGGGAAAAACTCTTTGTTCCTCAACTTCTACAACAGGGACACTCTGAACCTGAATCCCATCATCTTCTACAACAGGGACACTCTGAACCTGAATCCCATAATTCCCATCAGAGTCACTCTGTGGTTCCAGCTGAGTCACAACAAATAGATTAATAGGTACCGCTTTAAAGCGGGGAGGTAATAAAAAGGTGCCGTAACCATATGTCGGCGATTCAATCATGAGGTTGTCCAAGGACGACAAAGCTCCTCAGCATGGAAGATGGAGTGACAGAAGTTTTGGGATAGCGATTAGTATCTATTTGCCTGTGTATTTTTCCTCCAAATTCTCTTTGTTTTGTCTTCCACAGCCTCATGACCTCAGGACTCAGGTGAGCATGGTTTCTGCCCGTATTTCTATGCATGCATATTGATGTTGAAAGTAAGTGAAGTATGAGGTGTATGCTTTAAGGATTAGGAAACAGCTGGGTGCTTGCCTTTATGGCCCACTGGTGTTCCCAGTCACAGATCTCAATCAATGTGGAAGATTGCGAGGACACCAAAGAGCTGAAGGAGCATTGGAACGCCAAAACGAACCACCACCGAAACTCCTGTCCCGCCGACCCAACGGAGCACCCGTTGCTTCGGCGCAAGAGCATGCAGTGGGCCCGCCGGCTCAGTCGGAAAGGGGCCAACAAACATGCGCCTAAAACGGCCGAATGGATCAACCAGCAGAGACTCAGCCTCTACCGGCGGTCGGAGCGGCAAGAGCTGTCGGAGCTGGTGAAGAACCGGATGAAGCACCTGGGCTTGCCCACAACAGGGTACGGTAAGTGGGGGATCCTCTTTGTTCCGGGCATCCCCAAAGGTGCCTCTTGGTTCCTGTTGGCACCAGTTTGAAAAATAATAGGCAGTGGAGTCAGGAGCGGTTCAACCATTAGGCAAAGTATACGGTTGCTGAAGGTGCCATCCTCTAGAGGACACCGTTGAGGCACCTCCGCCCAAGCGCACCCTATGTCCCAGTTCAAAGTTTGGTGCTAAATTCGCAAATATAGTAATTCCTACATAACATTACCATGTATTGAACTGTTGATTTGTTATGAAACACGATGATCTGATGCTTAATTTGTAAAATCATAATGTCATTTGGTTTTTAATAGGCTTTTTCTTAATCCCTCCTTATTATCCAACATTTTTGCTTTTTTTCGTGTCAGGAGCAACCGGAGTTGCTTATCCAACGCTTTTATTTTTCAGTGATTGGTTGGGGGGGAGGCGCCAAACTTCTGTTTGTTTACTCTTGAAAATTACCTAGGGCTGGCCCTGAATTGAATGTTAGTAACTTTGAGGTTACAGTGTATTGACACTGGGTTGTATATGTTCATTCAGAGAGCTATCCAAGGTCCTGAACCTACTTTAAAGCTATGATACAGCACCTTGAATAGTTCCGTTGATACATACAAACCACAATGGATTCATTGCATCTCTGAGATGAGAGAGATGGTAAGGAAATGGTTGATCAATCTATTATAGATGATGATGATGATGATGATGATGATGATGATGATGATGATGATAATAATAATAAGCTGATGACCCAAAATGCAGACTGTGCAAGGAAACCGATGAAACCATTGATCATCTCCTCAGCTTCTGTAAGAAAATTGCACAGACAGACTACAAACAGAGGCACAACTACGTGGCCCAAATGATTCATTGGAACTTATGCCTCAAGTACCACCTCCTAGCAGCAAAGAACTGGTGGGATCACAAACCTGCAAAAGTCTTGGAAAATGAGCACGCAAAGATACTGTGGGACTTCCGAATCCAGACTGACAAAGTTCTGGATCACAACACACCAGACATCACAGTTGTGGAAAAGAAAAAGGTTTGGATCATTGATGTCGCCATCCCAGGTGACAGTCGCATTGACGAAAAACAACAGGAAAAACTCAAGATTGAACTTCAAAGACTCTGGCAGAAACCAGTGCAGGTGGTCCCGGTGGTGATGGGCACACTGGGTGCCGTGCCAAAAGATCTCAGCTGGCATTTGAAAACAATAGACATTGACAAAATCACGATCTGCCAACTGCAGAAGGCCACCCGACTGGGATCTGCGCACATCATCCGAAAATACATCACACAGTCCTAGACACTTGGGAAGTGTTCGACTTGTGATTTTGTGATATGAAATCCAGCATGTTTATCTTGTTTGCTGTGTCATAATAAAATGATAATATAGATGATTATTATAGATATATTATATTATAGATAAAGGCCACATCTCTCTCCTTTCTGGGGTGCAATGAACCCATTATGGATTGTATGTATTAACGGAGCTATCCAAAGTGCTGGATCATATTCTTAAAATAAGCTGAGAACTAATTTAGTAAAGAATTATGTCTTGGAATGAGGGCATTTCCATGCCATTTGGAAATGAAATTAGAAGACTCCATGGTGAGAGGAGGAGTCCTCAATGAGACTGTACTAGAGTAATAATATTTCTTAATGGGAGGTGATCCCATCTGCGTTAGGTTGCAATGACAAGCCATTCATTCCATAGCATTCTTGCTTTTCTTTCATTCGTTTTTCTCGCTTTTTTCACCCTATGCTCTTGGCTCTTTCTTCTGTCACACTTTTGATGCCTTCTTGAGCTTTCGAGAGCCAAGCGATGCCTGCCAGCCTTCATTTGCACGTGGTGCTTTTTGCTCGAATCAGAATTGGGCCTCTGCAATGAAGTGGCCAGTTTTGGGGGTCCGGAAAACATCTGAACAAGCCACGAAGAATATGGGTTGGGTTCACCAGAATGGGAGGGAGATGAAAGTTACTGAAAGAAACTGAGGTGTCCTTCTTGAAGACCTGAGATCCTGAAACCTACAGATATTAGTCTTTCAAAATAAAACTAACGAGAAAATAGCTGCTTCCACATCAGTACTGAGATTAAACAAAAGTTTCACATCATTATTTTAGAGAGATGTCAAATCAAAAGAATTTGGGGCGGGGAGCAGACCTGAACTCTAATGGTTGATCATTAGTGATTATATAATAATGTATTAGATATCATTAAACATTGTATTATGTACAATAAATGACTATAAACGTCAGATAAATGGTTGCAAATCACAATCAAACTGTTGCATTCACAGTATGATCAATGGTAGTTGCATTCACAATGGAGTAAACTTTCTTGTGTATTTTCTTGATTCTTCGTAAAAAATGAGTAGACCCCTAATTCACAACCGGTTTCGACTACCTATAGTCTTCATCTGGTGGTAGGGTCCACAATTATTGGGTAACATTAATACAGTTGTACCAAGTGTTTCCTGGCTTAGTAAAATTAACAACTATTAATACAATAATAATAATAATCATCATCATCATCATCATCATCATCATCATCATCATCATCATCATCATCTTTATTTATACCCCGCCACCATCTCGGGGCGGCTTACATGGGGCCATGCCCAGAACAATACAATATAACAGAATATAAATAGAACAACAAATCATAACACACTAGATTTGCCCAGCCACGCGTTGCTGTGGCTTATGCTTTCAGAGTGTTGCTCTTTATTTACTGTCCTGATTTTAGAGATTATATTGTTCTGTATTATTATTAATCGTTTTGAATGCGATTTCCTGCTTCTTGGCAGAATGGGGTTGGACTGGATGGCCCATGAGGTCTCTTCCAACTCTACTATTCTATGATTCTATGATTCTATATCACAGTAATTATTACATATTATATTTATAATCTTATATTATCTGCTTAGAACTGTATTATATGAGGCCCCTTCTTCACAGCTGTATAAAATGCACACTGAAGTGGATTATATGGCAGTGTGGACTCAAGATAATACAGTTCAAAGCAGATAATATAAGACTATAAATGGGTTATGTAGCTGTGTGGAAGGGCCTTGAGTCTACACTGCCATATAATCCAGTGCAAATTAGATAATCTGTGGAACAGGCTGAGGCCTAAGTCTGCCTGTCCCCTGGGCTGAGTTGGTTACTAGGAGACCAAGTGGGCAGAGATTAGTCGTCTAACTGGCAGCAATTGGATAAAAACAATTATTGCTCTCCCTCTAATTAGGATTTTCTTTTTCTTTTCTTTTTGTTGTATCAACCTAGAGGCGTGGATGATGGGTTGTGTTGTCAAATTTCGAGGTTGGGGGGCCTGTAGTTTTGTTGTTTTGTTGGTCGCCGTGATGCCATCACTCATTTATATATATAGATTGAACAATACAATAAATGATAATATACACTACGCAAAATTAGAAGTAGAGTCTTACTTATCCAACACTCTCTTATCCAATGTTCTGGGTTATCCAACACATTTTTGTAGTCAATGTTTTGAATGCATTGTGATATTTTGGTGCTAAATTTGTAAATACAGTAATTACTACATATATAACATGATGTTTTGGTGCTTAATTTGTAAAATCATAACCTATTTTGATGTTTAATAGGCTTTTTCTTAATCTCTCCTTATTATCCAACATATTCGCTTATCCAACGTTCTGCCGGCCCGTTTATGTTGGATAAGTGAGACTCTACTGTACTACTTACTTTTGTTATTTACTTCAAACAATTCAAGAATGTAATCAACGAACTGTAACATCTTTCATAAATATCATGGAAAAGTAAATAGTATGTATTAATAGTAGCCAATTTTACTAGGTGAAAAAGCACTTTGTACAATTGTATTACTGTTACCCAATATTTGCGGACCCTACCACCAGATAAAGACTATAGGTAGTCGAAACTGGTTGTGGATCAGGGGTCTAATCATCCTTTACGAAGAATCAAGAAAATTAACAAGAAAGTTTACTCCATTGTGAATTTATTTATTTCGTGTCAAAAGCATTGGTACAGCAAATACATTTCAAATAATGGAAATAAAATAGAAAAGAAAAGAAATCACAAGCAACTAAATAGTTTTGGACCAAAAGCGGGCAACAGCAACCGCATTGTCTGTAGCATTGTCCATTGTGAATGCAACTACCATTTATCATACTGGGAATGCAACAGTTTGAGTGCGGTTTGTAACCATTTATTTGATATTTACATTCATTTATTGTACATAATACAATGTGTAATGATACCTAATACATTATTATTTCTTTAGTGGGTACTTGTTAGTTCAAGCCCTTGGAAACCCATTTTTTTCTTAGGATCATTAGTGATGTCAAGGGAATGAACCCAGCAAGTCTTTTCAAGGCACTGGTTTAACCCTGAGATTCCTCCAGATCAGTGGTTCTCAACCTTCCTAATGCCGTGACTCATGTTGTGGTGACCTCCAACCATAACATTATTTTCGTTGCTACTTCATAACTATCATTTTGCTACTGTTATGAATCGTAATGTAAGTATCAGATATGGAGGATGTATTTTCATTGTTGCTTCTCGTTCTCCTTGGGATTCGGCCATGGAAGGGTCACTCCACCCCTCTCTAAGCCTAGCCCTCTCCCTCACCTTCTCCCTTCTCACCATCTCCTCCTTTTTCCCTCTTGGCTCCAAAGCAAAGCTCACCTTTGTTGCTCCCATTTCTTCCTCCTAAAATACTAGAGGGTGTGGGGCTGAGTGATGTCACCACCTCCCTCTGGAAAAAGGGAAGCAGCAAAGTGGAAAAAGTTAGTGGGGTCTCGGTTCCCAAGACCATCAGAAATATACGAGAGCTATCCAGAAAGTAGATTACATTTTGGAATTAAAAATGAACAAAGTATAGGAGAAAACATTTACCATATGCAGTTGAAATCCACACCCAAATACCACTTCTCAACATAGTCGCCATTAAAATCTAGGCACTTATCATAGCAATGAAGGAGCTTGGCAACTCCTTCCCCACAAAACTCTGCCGCTTGCGTCCTTAACCAGCCGGTCACCCATTTCCGCAGCTGTGCATAGTTGCCATGAATGAGCTTGGCAACTCCTTCCCCACAAAACTCTGCCGTTTGCGTCGTCAACCAGCTGATCACCTCTTCCCACAGCTGCGCAACATCGCCATGAATGAGCTTGGCAACTCCTTCCCCACCAAACTCTGCCGTTTGCGTCGTCAACCAACCCGTCACCCCTTCCCACAGCTGCACATCTTCGCCATGAATGAGCTTGGCAACTCCTTCCCCACCAAACTCTGCTGCTTGCGTCCTCAACCAGCCGGTCACCCCTTCCGCAGCTGCGCATCATCGCCAAAACGCTGCATTGAGGAGGCAAGCGGCAGAGTTTTGTGGGGGAGGAGTTGCCAAGCTCATTCATCACTGTGATAAGTGCCTAGATTTGAATGGCGACTATGTTGAGAAGTGGTATTTGGGTGTGGCTTTCAACTGCATATGGTAAATATATTTTCTCCTATACTTTGTTCATTTTTAATTCCAAAATGTAATTGACTTTCTGGATAACCCTCATATGTACAGTGTTTCCTCACTTATCACGGGGTTACATTCTGGGACCATGCACGAAAAGTGAAAATCCATGAAGTAGGGACACTATATTTGTGTTGTTTACAATCTCACTGCCAAGTAACGTCTCTGTCCCCTCTTCGCCTCCCAAGCACGCGCATGCCTTGTGAGGCGAAAACAAAGCTGCTTCAGCCTCCTTTTCTCTCCCTTTGGCTTCTCCTTCCTTCTTTTCTTCCTTAGGTTTCTCCTTAGGAAGGAAGTAGAAAGAAGGATTTATTGAGACGGAGAGCTGAATAAGTCTCAATTTAACCCTCACACCAACAAGGGTTATGGGCCCAGCACTTCCGCTGCGCAACTCAGCTGCAGCACCACACAAACGATTACTCTGACATTTATAATATTATTTTATGATTTATACTATGATTTATTATACCGCGAAAGTGAGGGAACACTGTATTCTGATATTCTTAGGTGACCATTGTGAAAGGATGGTTTGACCCCCAAAGGGGTTGCGGCCCACAGGTTGAGAACCGCTGCTCTAGATGTTTTCTTGTAAGGAGGGCAATCTGTTGTATGCATTTTTTTCCCTTTACAGCAGATCATTTCTCAGTGTCCACATCTTCACTGCACCATGGACTCAACACATGCATTTGCTTTCCTTTTTTTAAATTTGTTTCCATTTTGAGTTCCTTTTCTTTTCTCTGTATGTGTACATATATGTTCGACTACGTTGTTGGCCATAGAATCGCAAAAGCTGGATAATTTCTTCTGATTTGCTTCTCGCTGATCTTTCTCTTTCTTCTCTCTCTCTGTTTTGTGTCTGTGCCTTTTTTTTCTTTCTTTTGGTTATGTTTTTGTTATGTTTCTCATTTACTTTCCTTTGGTTCCGTTCTGGTCCCTTTTCTTTTCTCTCCCCCCTCTGTGTGTTCTGTAGAGGATGTAGCAAATTTAACAGCCTGTGATGTGATGAATCGGGTAAACCTTGGATATTTGCAAGGTAAATCTCTTCTCCTCGGAGAGTCAGGCCTGACTCAGGGTGCCACAGCATGACAAATCCCCGTACGTGAAATGTGCCAAATGGGTAGCCATTGGGGTTGGCATCACACAGTCGGGTGGTTTGCAAACTGTCCTACATTCACAGCCGACAATTTGGTACTTTTGTGATAGTAGGCTATGTTTATTTATTTCTTTACAGTATTTATATTCCGCCCTTCTTTCTCACCCCGAAGGGGACTCAGGGCGGATCACAATGCACATATACATGGCAGACATTCAATGCCATTAGACATACAACACATATAGACAGACACAGAGGCAATTTAACATTTCCCAGCTTCTGGTTTCATGGGGATATGCTCGATTCCAGCCACAGGGGGGAGCTGCTTCACCGAGGCCTTGATGAAATACTTCCTCATCCTTCTGCACACTGCTGGAACATTTTTTATGGTGTTGTAAATTAGTTAAATTAACCTCCCCGCATAAAGCAGTACCTAAATTCCGGGAGTGGAATGAGCGCCCGCTGTTAGCCCCAGCTCCTGCCAACCTAGCAGTTCTAAAACATGCAAATGTGAGTAGATCAATAGGTACCGCTCCGGTGGGAAGGTAACGGTGCTCAATGCAGTCATGCCAGTGGCCACATGACCTTGGAGGTGTCTATGGACAACGCCTGCTCTTCAGCTTAGAAATGGAGATGAGCACCAACCCCCAGAGTCGGTCACGACTGGACTTAATGTCAGGGGAAACCTTTACCTTTTTAAATTAGGGGCTGGGCTGTGGCGCAGGCTGGTTAGCGGCCAGCTGCAATAAATCACTCTGACCAAGAGGTCATGAGTTCGAGGCCAGCCCGTGTCGGGGTGAGCACCCGACAATTAAAATAAAAAATAGCCCCTGCTCATTGTTGACCTAAGCAACCCGAAAGATAGTTGCATCTATCAAGTAGGAAATTTATGTACCACTTATATGTGGGGAGGCTAATTTATGACACCATAAAAAAATCATCCAGCTGCCACTGGAATGAGGAAGTGCAGTTGCAGTGGATGATGAAGCAGCTGCTCACCCTGTGACCGGAATCAAGCATACCCTCAGGAAGCTGGAAGCTGGAGAAGGTTTAAATTGCCTCTGTGTCTGTCTCTGTCTCTGTTCTATGTAATATGGCATTGAATGTTTGCCTTATATTTGTACAATGTTATCCGCCCTGAGTCCCCTTCGGGGTGAGAAAGAAGGGCAGAATATAAATACTGTAAATAAATAAATAGATTTCCTACTCGACAGAGGCAACTGTCTTTCGGGCTGCATAGGTCAACAGCAAGAAGACTATGTTTTGCCCACATCTATGGCAGGCATCCTCAGAAGTTGTGCGGTCACGGAAAGCTCACCGCAACCCAAAAACAGGAAGATTGGGGGTTGGAAGATAACTCTAAGAACTAGCTATCCATCTTATGATTTGCAAACATCTTGCTTGCATGTTCATGGTTGAATGCTTGCGGCCTTGGACTCAAACAGGTTTTGCCACCACTGCTTTGCCGTCTTTGTGTCTCCATGCATCTGTTGTTCGGCAAGCGGTCTGCGTTTTTCCAGATGTCTGTTACAAAAGTTATTGTGACCACTTCAGTTGGGGAAGAATAATGTTCCATTTGCAGGTGGGGATTTTGTTTGACATGGGAAGGACAGCTGTGAGTTACTCCTGGGCTTTCCATGGGAACTTCTGCCTGTCTTGTGCTAGAACCTAACGATACGGATAGGCCATTAATTCAGTGGTTCCCAACCTGTGCTCTGTGGACCACCAGTGGTCCCCAAGAACTAAAATATGGTCGGCGGCCTCTTCGTTACGACACCGTTACACAAGAGCAACCAGTCCTGCAAAACTCTTCTATAGTGCTGAGACAATGGAGATGTCAGGAGGGGATGACGACCTACAAAAGGCCTCCTGACTGCTGCTTCTCCTCCTCATTCCTTCCCCTGATTGGAGGCGTTCCATGTGGCACCTCAAAGCAAGAGCACCTTGGTGTCTTCGTTTTGAGGCCTGTTCCTGGGTTATTTGGGGTGCTGATTTTAAAAATTGCATTGGATAGACCACATCAGCTCTAGATTATTAAATATGGTTTTCAGTGAACAGATGGCAATTACTAGATGGCATAGGTTGTGTATCAGAAACTAGAGCTGATGTGGTCTATCCAATGCAATTTTCTGAATCAGCACCCCAAATAACCAAACCGAATCTAAAGTTGATCAAAAACTGATTCGTAACCCTTTTGGTACTAATGTTGGAGAGTGATCCCTGGTTGGAGTGGTCCCTGGTCAAGTGGTCCCTGGTCACAGTGGTCCCTGGTCAAAGTGGTCCCTGGTGAAAGAGGTCCCTGGTCAAAGTGGTCCCTGGTCAAAGAAGTCCCTGGTCAAAGAGGTCCCTGGTCAAAGAGGTCCCTGGTCAAGTGGTCTCTGGTCACACTAATCCTTGGTCACAGTGATCCCCGGTCAAAGTGGTCCCTGGTCACAGTGGTCCCTGGTCACAGTGGTCCCTGGTCAAAGTGGTCCCTGGTCACATTGGTCCCTGGTCAAAGAGGTCTCTGGTCACATTGGTCCCTGGTCAAAGAGGTCTCTGGTCAAGTAGTCCCTGGTCAAGTGGTTCCTGGTCACAGTGGTCCCTGGTCAAGTGGTTCCTGGTCACAGTGGTTCCTGGTCGAAAACAGGTTGGGAACTACTGCATTAAACTCTAATTGGGAAATGGAAATGACTGAGATCCTACGCCACTGTTGCATTGCATGCAATGTTGCATGCAGAAATGTGTGTCAATGGCACTGCACAGCCCTTGAGAACATGGCCAACGTTTCACAATTGAGGGCACAAATCCCAATCCATGAGACCCCATGTGTAATTCCACTCCCAAATCTGCATGTAGACGTGACAGATGGTTCAATGGTTAACACAAGGGAACCAACACCCGCAGGTAGTATTTTGCAAAGAGTGTGTCCCCACACCAATTATTACTTTCCCGTGTCTTTTTTCTTGCAGATGAAATGAATGACCACCAGAACACGTTGTCCTACGTCCTCATCAACCCCCCTCCGGACACACGGCTGGAACTCAATGACATTGTGTACGTGTAAAACGTGTAGAGCGTTATTCCTGAGACAATACAACACACCACATCCATAGGTCAAGGAAGGAGGGACGGTGAAGTGGGCAGCAGGGCAGAGATATCTATCCAAATTAAAAATGGAGTTGGTCAAAAAGGAGTCGGGTCAAACATCAAGGTGGCTTTATTATGCTCCTTTGTTTTCTGATTGGAGTCTAAATGGACTCTATGACAGATGGCACTGGCTGTGGTTGATGGGAACGGCATCCCAAAATATCTTCACCCTGATGGACAAGACTAGGGGACCCTTTTTGTTGAAGTCCAAGATTGGTCCCCATTAAATCCTTGTAGTAATCTGGGAAAGTGTATGAGCACCCAGTGTGCACCAGAGGTGTCTGATGCTCAGCAGAAGAGCCTGGTGCACATTGGAACACTCTTGCCAAGAGCTGGATACACAAATCCTGACAATTCACTAATAACAACATGTTATTGTGCTTCTGAAACATAGCTAAGAATTCATAAAGTTGCACATAATCTGGGTTGGTGTTTTATTGTGGCGAGGCAACGAATGGTGGTTCTTTCATTTTGTCAGTTAGTAGGATGTCGTTTTAAAGTTTTCACCACCACCATCCATTCCAGGAGGATTTGTTGGACCACAAAATGCCCAGAAAGCAACCACATGTATTATTGATACGATGTTTCTGCTTCTGTCCAGGTACTTGATACGGCCGGACCCCTTAGCCCACGTGGAAAACGAGACTCACAGTCGAAAGAGCAGTTGCGGCCACAAACCGGACCCTTGTAGCCCTGAAACGAGAGACGAGACGCAACTCTGAGCCCTTCCTTCCTTTTTGCACGGGTCGTAAACGCCTTCCCTTCTCCATGCATGGAATTAACAACAGACTTCGGCGCTGCAGGGACGGAACCGTTTTCTATGGGGACTGTTACGATGAACTCCGTGTCATATATATAAATACGTTTTAGGAGAGAAAAAACAGAACTGATTGAGACAAATTGGTTGGGCCCTTGACTTCCACTTCACCCTTCTGGCATCGAGACCGGTCGGAGATCCAGAGCATGGCTCTGCATCTCCCAGAAGAATCGCCAGTGGCAAAAGCTGGGAACAAATGAGACCCTAATCCCTTTGAAGACAGGACGATTTGTACAAGTCTTGGTTTTAAAACTTTTTTTTCCATTTTTGGAGGGATGGGTGGGTGGAAAAGATTAAAAAGGTGCCGCGATTTGTGAAAAATGTCTTCATTTGGTGTTGGTCAGAGGAAAGAGTCTCAAACCAAGAAGGAAATCCATGCGCAACATAAGTAGCCTGGGGAATGATTGGTATTTGGGTGAGAGGGTGCTGTCTTGATAAGTATTCAATGCAACTGGCTTGTGGTGGATGGGAGGTAGTTGTTTTCTCCGGCAAAATCAGACACAAAGGGGTCCTGCTTACAGGATACATAACTGACAAAAGAGTGGGTTGGCAGCCATTCTAGCAGATTAGCTTCCAACTGGAGAGGATGACCAAAGTTGGTCAACAGTTGGTCTCCTTGATGTCAACTATTTCTGCCCTAGCAATCCAGCTAGTGCTTTCTTGTCCGTTGCTTGATTTTTCCTCTTCTATCTGGCAACTTGATCTGAATTTTCTGGACTTCAGGGCGCCAGGAGGTCGTTGTCGTTGTGGTGGCGGCGTTGATCTCTTCACAGCCATCTCCCTGAAGATCAGACTCAAGCATTTCTCTGTGACTTTTGCTGGAGATGGATGTCTCCTTCATGGACAGATGGGCCTCTATCCTGAATAGGTGGCTCTTGGAAAAGTCATAGCAGGATTCAGAAAGCGTCACATCAGAGTCCTCACTGGGCGGCGGGGCCTTTGCGCCTTCTCTCAAGGGTTGGTCAAAGGAATTTGTGTCCACAGATCCTTCAGCATCTTGGATTTCTCCCCCTGAGATTGTGCTTCTTGAGGAGGAGGTGTCCACGGGGTGGTGATCACCAAGACTCCTGGTTTCTCCCGTCTCCAGGATGGCCATCCTCTCGTCCTCATTGTTCAGAGGCGGTTGCGTTGTAGAGATCATGAGAAGAGAAACTTTTTTGTACGTGGATTCAGCCTCAAGTTCTTGCAACGGCGACTTCTCTGTGTTCTCATCCAAGCCGAGGCAAGCGAGTGCCATTTCGCGATCTGCAAAATCAGATACAAAAACAAGATTCTGAGGAGTTGTTGTTTTTCCCAGCTCGGTTTGGGTCATTTGGTTCATGAAGCAAGAGGGAAAGCATAGCCCTGGTGTTATTGTGTGCCCATTGAAACCCTCTCCATCCAGATTTCCCAGACCATGCATTGCCTGGTCTTTAGGGGTGCGTCTACATTGTCAAATTACTGTATATACTCGAGTATAAGCTAACCCGAATATAAGCTGAGGCACCTAATTTTACCACCAAAAAATTGGGAAAACATTGACTCCAGTATAAGCCGAGGGTGGTAAATTTCAGAGATAAAAATAGATACCAATACAATTACATTAATTGAGGCATCAGTAGGTAAAATGTTTTTGAATATTGACATAAAGCTCAAATTTAAGATAAGACTGTCCAACTCTGATCAAATCATTATTCTCATCTTCTTTAATGTAAATGTGCTTATGTATCCTTTTAATAATAATAGAGTAAAATAATACATGTAATAATAATAATAATAATAATAATAATAATAATAATAATAATAATAATAAATACAGGAAAATAATACAAGTAATTTAATAATAATAGAGTAAAATAATACATGTAATAATAATAATAATAATAATAATAATAATAATAATAATAAATACAGGAAAATAATACAAGTAATAATAGATAGAGTAAAATAATAAATGCAATAATAATAAGATCAGAGTGAAATAATAAATGTATTATTAATAATAATAAAAATAGAGTAAAATAAATGTAATAGTAGCAACAATAATAGAGAAAAAATAAATGTAATAATACCAATTATAATAGAGAAAAATAATAAATGTACCATATTATTTTCGAGTATAAGCCAACCAGGACCCTCACCCGAGTATAAGCCGAGAGGGGCTTTTTCAGTCTTAAAAAAAGGGCTGAAAAACCACAGTTATACTCGAGTATATACAGTAATGCAGTTTGACATGACCCAGAGAGTTTCTAGGACTGAGTTGGGATCCAAACCCTGGTCTCCCAGGTTTGGATGGTGTGTTCCTGTATGACAGGGGTTGGACTGGATAATATTTGTGGTCTCTTCCAATGCTAAGACTCTACCTCACTGGCTGTTAAGATCTATTCAGAGCTTACCACTGCCTTTCCCTTGTGCTGAGACAGTGTTACTTCATGAAGGTCAACCAGTTGGTTTTCACGGTTGGGATTCAAACCCTCATAGCCTGGAACATTAACACTTAAAACACTACACCGTGTCGACTCTCGTTATTTTACTATATCTATACACACAGGGGCAGTTCAACCGCGAGGCAAACTAGGCAGTTGCCTGTGAACCCCTTCCTTCTCGCTCCTTCCTCGAGGCCAGGTGTTCGGGCTGCCTGGCCATGTTCCAGAAGCATTCTCTCCTGACATTTCACCCACATTTATAACAGGCATCCTCAGAGGTTCTGAGGTCTGTTGGAAGCTAGGTAAGTGGGGTTTATAAATCTGTGGAAAGTCCAGGGTGAGAGAAAGAGGTCTTGTCTGTTTGAGACTAGTGTGAATGTTGCAATTGGCCAGCTTGGTTAACATTTAATGGCCTTGCAGATTCAAAGCCTGGCTGCTTCCTCCCTGGGGGCATCCTTGGTTGGGAGGTGGTAGCTGGCCCTGATTGTTTCCTGTCTGGATTTCCCCTGTTTTCAGAGTGTTGTTCTTTATTTAGGCTTTTCCTTAATCCCTCCTTATTATCCAACATTTTCACTTATCCAACACTTTTATTTTTCAGTGATTGGTTTTTTTTTGGGGGGGGGGGGGCAAAATTCTGTTCGCCTATACTTGAAAATTACCTTGGGCCGGCCCTGTATATACAGTAGAGTCTCACTTATCCAACATTCGCTTATCCAACATTCTGGATTATCCAACACATTTTTGTAGTCAATGTTTTCAATACATCGTGATATTTTGGTGCTAAATTCGTAAATACAGTAATTACTACATAGCATTACTGCATATTGAACTACTTTTTCTGCCAAATTTGTTGTATAACATGATGTTTTGGTGCTTAATTTATAAAATCATAACCTAATTTGGTGTTTAATAGGCTTCTTCTTAATCTCTCCTTATTATCCAACATATTCGCTTATCCAACATTCTGCCGGCCCGTTTATGTTGGATAAGTGAGACTCTACTGTACATAATAAAAGTTAAAAAAAAAAAAATTCCTGGAGTAGAACAACTACTTTCAAAGTAAAGACCGCACAGGGTTGTTGTATGTCTTTCGGGCTGTGTGGCCATGTTCCAGAAGCATTCTCTCCTGACGTTTCGCCCACATCTATGGCAGGCATCCTCAGAGCACAATTAAACAGGAAATAACACCTCTGAACCAGGAACAGAACATTTTTCAAATTGTGTTACCTTTCCGATGAATTGTATCTGTGGAGGACTGTTGGCTGGCCACATCTAGTGGCCATTTGGAGGTCCTGGGGGCAGTGTCCCATGGAACCCAGGTTCCCTGAGGTATTAAACGTGCACTGGGTTTTTCACAACCACATCTTGGACATTTGTGGTGTCTCTCTCTGAGGCATGAATTCTCTTCATTCAGGCTGGACATGCTGGAAATGGAAGATGCATAGGGTGTTGTGCTAGGTGGATGAGAACCATAGCGATGTAGTGAAGTCCATGCTTGTATCATGTTGACTTTGCTTGCTAACAAAGAAATATCAGCATAAAGATCGCTCTTCCACGTTGCCACGTGCTTAGGGTGCCTCCTCCCCAGCAAGCCTTTCTGACACACTTTCATGTGAGAGGTCTTCTTGGATCGAGGAGACACAAAGCAGGCCATGTGGCGATGGCTAGGTCTCCAAATGGATGAAGACCTCTTCCGTTTTGATGACCACCGACGGGAAGGGTGGAAGCGAAGTCTGCTTCGATGACACTCTGTCCTCTCATAAACCCAGTCTTGGTGTCTCTCTATCTTCTGGGCACTTTCATCAGGAACATTGATATGGACCACGACTTGTGAGCATTGGAGTCCTCCAGGTTGAATCTCACGGTGCGAAGACTGGCCATTGGCTGGTTTCTCCAAGGCTACAAAATCTCGGTGTCTCTCTATCTTCTGGGCACTTTCCTTGGGAACGTTGATATGGACCAAAACTTGTGGGCATTGGAGAACCCCAGGTTGAATCTCTGGGCGCGAAGCTTGACTGTTGACTGATTTCTCCAAGGCTGAAAAGCAAATGAGTAGAAGTGGGGAGTGACAAATGGAAACTCAGCTTCCTGCCCTTGTTATTATTACATGGTATATCCTACCATTTCATTTGGGGTTCAAGGGAACTTAAGCAGATACATAGCAGTCCAAAAAAGAGAGAGAGAGAGAGAGCAAGGAAGGTGCTAGTGTGAGCTCTCCAGAAGGGGTAGCCATCAAGAAGGTCCTCTCTTGTGTTCCCACCAGACATAACCATAAAGATGATGGGCTGGAAAGAAGGGTCTCTTCAGAGAATTTATATAATAATAATAATAATAATAATAATAATAATAATAATAATAGGACAGAAAAACAAGAAAACTCATGACCATTCAACATTCACTGCACCCTCGCATATCTACCTAGAAGATCAGGGGACAGAGGACTCTTACAAGTAAAACAAGCAGTCAAAGAAGAAGAACATGCCCTGGCAGAATATGTAAAGCAAAGTGAAGAACCTGCTTTGATTGAAGTCAAAAATCAGAAACTCCTCAAAGCACAGCAGACAAAAAACCAGTACAAGAAAACCGCACTACAAACTAGAGCTGACAGCTGGCACAACAAAACATTGCATGGAAAGTTTCTTGACAAAATTGAAGGAAAAGCTGATAAGGAGAAGACCTGGTTCTGGCTCACGAATGGGACCCTGAAGAAGGAGACAGAAGGCCTGATCCTTGCAGCCCAGGAGCATGCCATCAGAACAAATGCAGTTAAGACCAAGATTGAAAAATCAGCTGATGACCGAAAATGCAGGCTGTGCAAGGAAACCAATGAAACCATTGATCATCTCCTCAGCTGCTGTAAGAAAATCACACAGACAGACTACAAACAGAGGCACAACTATGTGACCCAAATGATTCATCGGAACTTATGCCTCAAGTACCACCTCCCAGCAGCAAAGAACTGGTGGGATCACAAACCTGCAAAAGTATTGGAAAATGAGCACGCAAAGATACTCTGGGACTTCCAAATCCAGACTGACAAAGTTCTGGAACACAACACACCAGACATCACAGTTGTGGAAAAGAACAAGGTTTGGATCATTGATGTTGCCATCCCAGGTGACAGTCGCATTGACGAAAAACAACAGGAAAAACTCAGCCGCTATCAGGACCTCAAGACTGAACTGCAAAGACTCTGGCAGAAACCAGTACAGGTGGTCCCGGTGGTGATCGGCACATTGGGTGCCATGCCAAAAGATCTCAGCCGGCATTTGGAAACAATAGACATTGACAAGATTACGATCTGCCAACTGCAAAAGGCCACCTTACTGGGATCTGCACGCATCATCCGAAAATACATCACACAGTCCTAGACACTTGGGAAGTGTTCGACTTGTCATTTTGTGATACGAAATCCAGCATATCTATCTTGTTTGCTGTGTCATAATAATAATAATAATAATAATAATAATAATAATAATAATAATTTATTTATATTCCGCCCTATCTCCCCAAGGGGACTCAGGGTGGATCACAGTACACATACATGGTGGTACCTAGAATTTCCTACTCACAGACACAGCTGTTTTCAAGCTGCTCAGGTGGGCAGCAAGCTAGGCTATTAAATGGTTGGGAGCTCAACCCCGACCCGGGCTTCGAACCAACAACCTCTCAGTCAGTGGTGATTTATTGTTGCTGGCTACTAACCAGCTGCGCCATAGCCTGGCCCATATTGTTATTGTTGTTGTTGTTATATTTTATTTATTTATTTATTTACAGTATTTATATTCTGCCCTTCTCACCCTGAAGGGGACTCAGGGTGGATCACATTGCACACTAGGCATTTCCGATCGATGAAAAAAATGTTTCAATTCTCGTTTCTGAAGTAGGGGGCGCTGGCGCTTCAATATAGAAAGTATTTCCGATTTTTTCACCCAAAAATTTCGGATATTTCCGAAAATTCGTAATGATTCTAAATGTTTCTAAAATGGCGGACGCGCATGCACAATCATCAAAAAAAGGAACTGGGGGGGGACTTTTACAGGGCTCTCCCGCCCTCATTTCTTGAGCTATCCTCATCAAATTTGCAATGCCCTTGCAAGTTGTGCAAAGATACTTTGAAAACTAGAAATCCCCTTGCTATATTTGTAAGCAAGAAGGACACTGGAAATCAATGGTGTCTCTGTCTATGTAATCCCACAAGCCTCAACCCAATGCCTTCCATTAGAAATGGACCAGTGACCACCACGCCAAGCAATGCCCTGGCAAGGAGTGCAAAGATACTTTGAAAACTAGAAATTCCCTTGCTTAGAGAAAGAACCATGCTAGGCTGAGCTAAGCTCCCATTCAAGGTAGGTTGCAGAAACAAAAAAATTAAAAAATATATATTTAAAAATACGTTAAAAAATGGGGGGGGGGGATAACAAAACATTAAGAGACAATTAGAGAATGGGCCAACAATGGTTCGAATTACAATGCTGGTTATGCCGTGAGACAATGTCTCGGAATGCATATCAAAAAGCGAGAACAATCCGAAATAATTCCGATATACGATTCAAAACAATTTTTTGGACATGTCTATTGCACACATATAAGGCAAACATTCAATGCCATGACATAGAACAGAGACAGAGACAAGACGCAAGCACAGGCTGGCCTCGAATTCATGACCTCTTGGTCAGAGTGATTTGTTGCAGCTGGCTGCTAACCAGCTTGTGCCACAGCCCGGCCTAATATACCCAACTTTTTCTTTCCACAAGGAGACTCAAAGCGGCTAAGGTATGGGCAAGCCCATCTAGGAAGATAAAGTCCTACAGATAACCTTAATCTCGGCTATATAAGGCTCTGCAGTTCACAACCAACAACTATGAATGGTCCTCGGAAAGAAACCATCCGTCACTGGTGTGCTTAGGAAGACTTTGCACAGTGGATAGGTTATATCTTGGGATGTTTCTTTAATAATAATAATAATAAAACTTTATTTATACCCCGCCACCATCTCCCCAACGGGGACTCGGGGCGGCTTACATGGGGCCATGCCCAGACACCATACAATATAACAAAATAAAACAACATATCATAACACAATATAACAGTGCAAAAATAATCATATACATTACAGCACAAATCAGAGAAAACAGTAAAAAACAGGGCGGGCCACATGAACACTTAATTAAAAACTCGGGAGAGAGAGACATAGGAATAGGGGGAAACAGGGAAATAAAATGGTGGAGCAGTCTAAAGGATAAAAACCAAGGGGAATGGCCAGAGCAATATATTACATTTACTCCCCAAAGGCACATCGGAAAAGCCATGTTTTTAGATCTTTCTTAAAGGCTAACAAGGTGGGGGCTTGCCTAATCTCAGTGGGCAATGAATTCCACAGTCGGGGGGCCACAGCAGAAAAAGCCCTCTCCCTCGTTCCCACAAGACGGGCCTGGGACAGAGGCAGTGGCGAAAGGAAGGCCTCCCCGGATGAACGAAGGGAACGAGCAGGTTTATGGTAGGAGATACGGTCCCTAAGGTAGGTGGGTCCCAAACCGTTTAGGGCTTTATAGATGATGGTCTGCACCTTGAATTGGGACCGGAAAGTGAACGGCAGCCAGTGGAGCTCTTTAAACAGGGGAGTAGATCGTTCCCTGTAGCTCGCCCCTGTTATTAATCTGGCAGCCGAGCGCTGGACCAATTGTTTCTTTGTGCCATGATGCCCACTTACCACAATATTGCCTCTCCGCCTGGCTGGAAGCAGCCTGCTGAAGATGGAGGTCGTACCATTCATGAGTTCTCTTAGCTGAACTTTGCTGTTCACTGCTATGGCTGTTCATATGTGCTGCGGCATGATCTACTCTTTCTTTGGATGTCGTAGCCTCGTGCTCTCTGTTGTCTCCCCCATACACTTGGCAACACAATTGATCCAAAACAGGGGATCCTGCTTCTTTTCCGTCCTCATGAAGACTCATAACGCTTTGTCCCGCAGCGTCCATCGACAGCACAGCAGCCAATGGCTTTGGAGATGGACATCCCATTGGCTCCGCCTGAAAACCAGAAGATGTCTGTCTTGCCACACAACCTGAATCCAAACTTGCTGATATAGTCTGGACCACTGCTTCTTTTGCGTCCTCATGAGGAGACACAACGCTTTGTCCCGCAGTGTCCGTCGACAGCACAGCAACCAATGGCTTCGGAGATGAACATCCCATTGGCTCCGCCTGAAAACCAGAAGATGTCTGTCTTGCCACACAACCTGAATCCAAACTTGCTGATATAGTCTGGACCACTGCTTCTTTTGCGTCCTCATGAGGAGACACAACGCTTTGTCCCGCAGTGTCCGTCGACAGCACAGCAACCAATGGCTTCGGAGATGAACATCCCATTGGCTCCGCCTGAAAACCAGAAGATGTCTGTCTTGCCACACAACCTGAATCCAAACTCGCTGATATAGTCTGGACCACTGCTTCTTTTCCGTCCTCATGAAGACTCACAACGCTTTGTCCCGCAGCGTCCGTCGACAGCACAGCAACCAATGGCTTCGGAGGTGGACATCCCATTGGCTCCGCCTGACCACCAGAAGATAACCGTCTCGCCACACAACCTGCATCCAAACTCGCTGCCGTATTCTGGACCACTGGGAAGCTGCAAAGGGCCTGTGGATTTGAATCCAAAGGCCTCTTTTCACTCGAGAGAGATTGAGCCGTCTTGGCCTGGTGCGTTTCCTTGCTTTCAGTCTTACATGCAAAGCGGGGGAAATTCCAACGTTGGCGATAGCGGCAGAAGCAGCAGCAGCAGAAAACCAGACAGATCACTAAACTAGTAAAGATCCCTGCTGTAGATACAAAGGGAAAAGAATATGATTGTTAATTTGTATATATATTTTTATCCTATCTGATGGTAAGAACTGTTGGGCAGTGAATAGGCAGCTATGGGTTCCAATGGAGTCTCCTTCCCTTGAGGTTAAACAGAGACTAGATAGTAGGCATGTCCGATCGATGAAAAAAATGTTTCAATTCTCGTTTCTAAAGTAGGGGGCGCTGGAACTTCGATATAGAAAGTATTTCCGATTTTTTCACCCAAAAATTTAGGATATTTCCGAAAATTCGTAATGATTCTAAATGTTTCTAAAATGGCGGGCGCGCATGCACAATCGCTACACACTGGGCTTGTATGGCAATCTTCCATGTGGACGCAGAGGACGTTAACCCCCACCTTTGCGTCCATCATGGAAGCTTCTGATTGGCCGGGGAGCGGTAGCCATATTAGGCTGAGCTAAGCTCCCATTCAAGGTAGGTTGCAGAAACAAATTATTTTTAAAAAATATTTTTTTAAATATATTTTTTTTAAAAAAATTGGGCGGGGGGGGGAATTAATGAAACATTAAGAGACAATTAGAGAATGGGCCAACAATGGTTCGAATTACATTGCTGGTTGCGCTGTGAGACAATGTCTCGGAATGCGTATCAAAAAGCGAGAACAATCCGAAATAATTCCGATATACGATTCAAAACGATTTTTTGGATATGTCTACTAGATAGACATCTCTTAAGAGTGCTTTGACTATGTGTTCCCGCACAACAAGGGGTTGGAATGGATGGCCTTTGGGGTCTCTTCCACGATTCTGTCTTTATTTCAAGAAGCCAAAGGCAGATCCATTTCCATATTTTTAAAATATATTAAAAATTAAAAATATAAGTGTGTTGTCGAAGGCTTTCATGGCCGGGATCACAGGGTTGTTGTATGTCTTTTGGGCTGTGTGGCCATGTTCCAGAAGTATTCTCTCCTGACATTTCGCCCACATCTATGGCAGGCATCCTCAGAGGTTGTGAGATATGGATAAACTAGGCAAGGAAAGGAAAAAATATATATCTGTGGAGAGTCCAGCGTGTGGCAAGAGTCCTTTATTTATTTATTTATTTACAGTATTTATATTCCGCCCTTCTTTCTCACCCCGAAGGGGACTCAGGGCGGATTACAATGAACACATATATGGCAAACATTCAGTGCCAACAGACAAACAACATATATAGACAGACACAGAGGCTTTTTTAAAAAAATGATATTTATTTCACGATTTATTATACATAAAATATGGGATTGCAGGGAGGAGGGAGGATTGTAAAAGGGCAGGGAAAGGAGAAAGAAAACATGTATTACTTGTTCTTTCCTTCTTTGTTCATTTGATCCGATTTTAATTCAACACCGTCCATCTGTGGTGTTTCTTCTACTTCAATTATCCTCCTATTTTGGTTTGTTTTACATATTCTTCTAATCTGCTCCAGTCTGTTTCTTTTCTTGGCCTTCCCTGGTTTTTTGCTACTAGGTAAGTCAGTCTGTCCATATTTTTAATCTCTATTATTTTACTAATCCATTCTTTTAGTGAGGGTATTTTACTTTGTTTCCAGTACCTTGCGTACGTGATTTGGCAGCTGTCGTCAGGAATGTTAAGATTTTTTCGTCATTGGATCCAGGGGGAATTTTAGATATTCCTAGTAGGTATGTTTCCGGTAGTTTAGGAATTCTTATTCCTATAATTCTTTGAGTACTTTCATGTATGAGGGTCCAGAATTCTCTTGCCTTATTACAGTTCCACCACATGTGGTGATAAGAGCCCTCTTCTTTTGCGCATTTTCAACATTTGGTATTTATGGCTTTATTTGTCGTTCCTAATTTTTTAGGAGTGATGTGCCATCTGTACATCAACTTTAGCCAATTCTCTTTTAGTGTGTATGCATAGGTAAATTTTATTTTCCTCTTCCAGCAGGCTTCCCATTCTTCAGACATGATAGGTCTCCCAATGGACTTGGCCCATTTCACCATGCTGTTTTTCACAGAGGCATTTAACATTTTTTCCAGCTTCACGATTCCGGACACAGGGGGAGCTGTTGCTTCACTGTCCACTAGTGGCTGTACTTCCTCATTCCTTTCCTTGTGTTTTGCTGGCAGTTTTATGATGTTGTAAATTAGTTAAATTAGCCTCCCGCATAAAGCGTACCTAAATTTCCCTAATTGACAGATGCAACTGTCTTTCGGGGCTGCATAGGTCAACAGCAAGCCAGGCTATTTAATGGTCGGGAGCTTAACCCAACCCGGGCTTCGAACTCATGACCTCTCGGTCAGTAGTGATTTATTGCAACTGGTTACTAGCCAGCTGCGCCACAGCCTGGCCCTTTGTCACTGGGAACCTTTCCAATGCTAATTAGGGTGATTAACTGAAACATTAATGCTGGCTTCCCAGTGACAAAGGACTCTTGCCACACTCTTGCCTGGACTCTCCACAGATATATATTTTTTCCTTTCCTTGCTTAGTTTTTCCATACCTCACAATCTCTGAGGATGCCTGCCATAGATGTGGGCGAAACGTCAGGAGAGAATACTTCTGGAACATGGCCACACAGCCTGAAAGACATACAACAACCCTATTTATTTATTTATTTACAACATTTATACCCCGCCCTTCTCACCCGAGGGGACTCAGGGCGGCTTACAAAAATTGGCAAAATTTAATGCCCAAAATGCAATCATAAAAACAAAACAATATAAACAGATCTATTGATAACATTGTTAAAACACATTATAAAAACCTTAAAAACATATATATAATTAATTCCATTCGTCCGAGATCCTCATGCTTCATCCTTAAATCAGTCCATGTCAACTTTGTTATTTACTCATCAAAAGCTTGGGCATATAACCATGTTTTCATGGCCCTAAAAATATAACTACTTTGGTAGATTGCTATTTTTTATGCAAGAGTTTGAATTCTCACAATGTCAAAGTAAGATCCTTTTTTAAAAAGTGTGGTGGGGGGGTAGCGGTTACCTAGGAATCCGTAGAGAAAGCTCAGGTTCCAAAACATCGTTGAACCAACTTGTGTGGATGTTGTTGTTGACGATGATGAAGAAAATGCTGACAAAGACGATGAAGAAGAAGACTTAGCTAAAGACGGTGAGGAGCACTCTTCAGACCTGAAGTCGGCCACCTGCAGACCAGCAAGGCTTGGAGGTCCATCACAAGTGACCCCATCGGGAAACTGAATTTTCTCCAGGAACGGCCCCATGGAGCTGAATAGCTCGCAGGTGCACAACCATGGGTTTTCGTGAAGAAACAGGAAACTGATGGAGCTCGGAAGGATGGGAAGAACAGTCAGCCTGTTTCCAAACAAGACGAGATGCCTGAGGGCTTGCAAAGGTTGGAAGACCTCATGGTGGATGAAGAGGATCCTGTTGTTCGATAAGTCCAACTTGGTCAGCAATGACACCCCGTAAAACGTGTCCATGGAGAGATATTGGATCAGATTGGAAGACACCACCAGTTCGCTCAGTTTGGTCAAGTTCTGAAACGTCCGAGGAGGAAGGTAGGCAATTTGGTTCGCCCCGAGGTGGAGCCTGAGGAGTGCAGGCATCTCCAAGAACCAGAACCGCCGCACGATGTCCAAGCTGTTGTTGGCGAGAATCAACTCTTGGAGGAAGGGAAGGCCGGTGAAGGCCATGGGCTCGATCGCACAGCTGAACAGGTGGTTGTTGCTGAGATTCAAAATTCTCAGGCCGTTGAGGTGCATTGAGAAAAAGGCAAAGTCAGACAACGAAGAAACGGGGCTTCTTGTAATCGACAAGAAATGGAGGAGAGGGAATTTCGCAAAGGACAGAGGAGGGATCTCCGTGAGGTTTCCATTCATCAGCAGTATCTTCTTTGTGTAGCTTGACAAACCCCCTAAGACTAGAGATGGAGTAGAAATGATGGTTAGAAAGATGGAATAGACAAGCAGATATAATCTATATATATAAAAGGATAAAGTTGTGGGGGCAGTGACTATAACAACAAAACTAAACATCCCAGAAATACGAAACTTGGCAATACAATGCAAAAGCCTTGCCTCCCGGTTACAACAACACAACCACACCACAAAACCACAATCCGGACACACAAATTCACAACAAAGCATAGTGACTATAACAACACAACTAAACGCCCCAGAAATACGAAACTTGCCACACAACTAAATGCCCCAGAAATACAAAACTTGGCAACACAACGCAAAAGCCTTGCCTCCCGGTTGTAACAACACAATCACACCACAAAACCACACTGGACCCACAAAACTCACAACAACGCATTGTGACTATAACAACACAACTAAATGCCCCAGAAATACGAAACTTGGCGACACAATGCAAAAGCCTTCCCTCCCGGTTGTAACAACACAACCACACCACAAAACCACAATCCGGACCCATAAAACTCACAACAATGCATCGTGACTATAACAACACAACTAAACACCCCAGAAATAAGAAACTTGGCACACAACTAAACGCCCCAGAAATACAAAACTTGACAACACAATGCAAAAGCCTTGCCTCCTGGTTGTAACAACACAACCACACCACAAAACCACAATCCGGACCCATAAAACTCACAACATTGCATCGTGACTAAAATAACACAACTAAACCAAATGGCCATCTGTCTGAGAGGTTTGGGTGGGTTCTTCCTCCATGACAAAAAGAAAAAAAGGGGTTGGACTGGATGCAAACTACAAATCCCAGCACCCCATGGCATGGAGTCCATGCATTTCAATTAGAGGCCTCTTCCTTCTCCCTTTCCCCGCCATCCAACCCATTGACCCAGTTCCATGGCTCCGCAGGCAGGAAAGGCTGGGACGGATAGAACGAAGGAAGGAGGGAGGGATGGGAAGCGAAGGAACGCCAAGGACAAGAGCCCTCCCTCTCTGCCCGGAAGGCCAAGAGCAAAAGGGAGAGAAAGACCATTGATCCGGTTATATTTACCCTCCTTTCTGACCAGTGTGTTCTTATCAGCGAGCTCAGGATTGGAGCAGACAAAGGGAACAGCATAGGAATAAAGGAAACAAGGAGAGCACCCACTCTATCTATCCATCCATTCATCTATCCATCCACTCACCCACTAATAATAAACACCTACACAGGCAAGAATCAGCCATGCACTGAGTCTACAAGGCCATTCAGTGCTCATCCACCTCCCCAATCCCTACATTCACACTTGGCCTCCAAAAAAACAATTACAATAATAACAATGACAACAACAACAATAAGAATCAACACCATCACAGGCAAGAAACAGCCAGGCACTGAGGCTGAGAGGCCAGTCAGTGCTACACTGGGCCTCCAAAAAAACAATACAGTACCATCTAACTTATCCAGCCTTCATGACCACTACAACAACAACAATAATAAACACCTACACAGGCAAAAAAAAAAGAAAGACTATTGTACCACAATCTATATATATATAATAAAAGTGAAATCGGAGTATGTATCAGCGTTTTGATTGGCCTGGCGGAATATGTGCTCGCGATTTGATTGGCCGCCACTATCCCAGGCCACTGAGACCAACGGGAATGACGGATCTGCACCAAACTTGGCACACTTCATCCCCACAATGCACTTTATGACCTGCTGCCATTTGGGGGAGGATGGACCACAGATGATGGGATTTGCAGTACTTTAAAACACTTTAACTCCCACAGACTACTGCAATGCCCACCAATGATAGAAATGGACCAAACTTGGCACACAGAACTCCTGTCGACCCCGTTACGTCCTGATGTATATTGGGGCAGGATGGACCAAGGATGATGGAATTTGCAGTACCTTCCCTCACTTCTTGAGACCACAGCAACTGCCACAAATCACAGAACTGAACCAAACCAGGCACACATATCCCAAATGACACACTTCACATGCTGCAGCAGTTTGACGGAGGGTGGACCAAGGATTATGGGATTTGCAGTACATTCATCCAATTCACCTCCCACAAACCACTGTGATGCCCATGAATGACAAAACTGTATCAAACTTGACACGCAGGTGCAGGGTAGCCCACTTTACATCCTGGTGCAGTTTGGGGAGGAGGGATCGTGGATGATGGGACTTACACTATGTTCACTTACTTCCTGGGACTACTGTGACCCCCACCAATGACTGATCAAGAGCAAACTTGGCACATAGAGCCACCATGGCCCACTCTACATCTTGGTGAGATTTGAAAGAGCTTGGACCTTGGATGATGGGACTTGTAGTATATTCATTCACTTCCCGAGACCACTGTCACCCCATCAATGTCTCATAAAGACCAAACTTCAAACAAACAACACCCATGACTCACTCGACACCCAGGTGCAGTTTGGAGGACGATGGGACTTCCAATACCTTCACTCACTTCCTGAGAGCACCGCGACCCACACAAATGACTGATCAAGACCAAACATGGTACATGGAGCCCTCATGACCTATTCTACTTACTGGCTCTGTTTGGAGGGGGGTGGACACTGGACGATGGGACTTGCATATGGCAGTTGGAGCTCACCCGCACCCACTGAACCCAGCTGACATTGGATATAGGCTACACTTGGAACACAGGCAAACAAGGCCTTTCTCAAATGACCCGGGCATCGCCGGGTCTCCAAGCTAGTAAGATATAAACCGCACTCAGCAGAATCAGACATTACGATTAACAACAAACCAAAGACAACAGGGATCTCAAGCAATTATCAATCAACACAAAAATTGAAGAAGGTAACAGACTTCAAATACTACTACTAATGTGAGTATAAAGAAGGGTGGAGGTCACAGCATAAATACAACCTAATGTAGACGGACCAACACCACCAGACTAAGCCACAGCAACGCGTGGCCGGGCACAGCTAGTCTATATATATAAAAAAGTGATGGCATCAGGGCAGCGGACAAAACAACAAAACTACAGGCCCCCCAACCTCGAAATTTGACAACACAACCCATCATTCACGGCTCTAGGTTGATACAATAAAAAGAAAAGAAAAATAAAGTCCTAATTAGAGGGAGAGGAATAATTGTTTTTATCCAATTGCTGTCAGTTACAAGGTTAGGTTCCACCCACTTGGTCTCCTAGCAACCTACTCAGCCCAGGGGACAGGCACAAGAGTTTGGAGAGACCCCTAAGGGCCATCCAGCCCAACCCTTTCTACTATGCAGCAGGACACAATCCAAGCATTCACAACACATGGACAACGTATAAATACTACACAGGGACATAGACCCCCTCTGCCCTCACCACTTTCACAGTACACAAACAACCAAATGCATACTAAACATAAAGACAACCATACAACAGACATTCAATACCACCACTACCTCAACAATTTCTCACCAACACCACCAGACAACGCCACAGCAACGCGTGGCCGGGCACAGCTAGTAATATAATAATATACTGTATATACTCGAGTGTAAACCAACCCGAATATAAGCCGAGGCACCTAATTTTACCACAAAAAACTGGGAAAACATTGACTGCCGTATAAGCCGAGAGTGGTAAATTTCAGAAATAAAAATAGATACCAATAAAATTACATTAATTGAGGCATCAGTAGGTTCAATGTTTTTGAATATTTACATAAAGCTCAAATTTAAGATAAGACTGTCCAACTCTGATTAAATCACTATTCTCATCTTCTTCGATGCAAATGTGCTTATGTATCCTTTTAATAATAATAGAGTAAAATAATATATGTAATAATAATAATAAATACAGGAAAATAATACATGTAATAATAAATAGATTAAAATAATAAATATAATAAGATCAGAGTGAAATAATAAATGTAATAATAATAGTAATATAGAGTAAAATAAATGTAATAGTAGCAACAATAATAGGGAAAAAGAATACATGTAATAATAAATAGAGTAAAATAATAAATGTAATAATAATAAGATCAGAGTGAAATAATAAATGTAATAATAATAATATAGAGTAAAATAAATGTAATAGTAGCAACAATAATAGAGAAAAATAATAATGTAATAATAAATAGAGTAAAATAATAAATAATAATAATAATAATAATAATAATAATAATAATAATAATATCAGAGTGAAATAATAAATGTACAGTAGAGTCCAACTTATCCAACATAAACAGGCTAGCAGAACCTTGGATAAGTGAATATCTTGGATAATAAGGAGGGATTAAGGAAAAGCCTATTATACATCAAATTAGGTTACGATTTTACAAATTAAGCACCAAAACAACATGTTATACAACAAATTTGACAGAAAAAGTAGTTCAATATGCAGTAATGTTATGTTGTAATTACTGTATTTACGAATTTAGCACCAAAATATCATAATATATTGAAAACATTGACTACAAAAATGCCTTGGATAATCCAGAACCTTGGATAAGCGGTTCTTGGATAAGTGAGACTCTACTGTATTAAAATAAAAAATAGAGTAAAATAAATGTAATAGTAGCAACAATAATAGAGAAAAATAATAAATGTAATAATACCAATAATAATAGAGAAAAATAATAAATGTACCATATATTCTGGAGTATAAGCTGACCCAAATATAAGCCAACCAGGACCCTCACCTGAGTATAAGCCGAGGGAGGCTTTTTCAGTCTTAAAAAAAGGGCTGAAAAACTAGGCTTATACTCGAGTATATACAGTACTTTGTTTATATTCTTCTCTGTCTCCCCAAAGGGACTCAGGGTAAGCTCACCTGCTTGGAGTGAAGAGAAATGCTCACATTGCGCTTCATAGATAGTACAGATGCGACATGCAGGAGGACAGGGCCATGAAGCTCCCACAAAAATCAGCAGCAAAGCAGCAGAAAATGGCACATCTGCGGAGAACAAAACACACAAGGACCAAACCCATCTCTCTTGGAGATCCGGATGCAGAAATACTTGTCATTAAGTTCATGTTAGGGTTGAGATGACTTGAAAGTATGACGTAACAGGAAGCATTCTTGGTGCCAAGAATCATAAACTGCATGCATGTTGGGCTTTCCATGGGAGTATGGCTTTGTAATCCTTTGGTAATAACTTTGGAGAGTGGTCTCTGGTCAAGTGGTCCATGGTCAAGTGGTCCCTGGTCAAAGTGGTCCCTGGTCAAAGTGGTCCCTGGTCAATGTGGTCCCTGGTCAAAGTGGTTCCTGGTCAATGTGGTCCCTGGTCAAAGTGGTCCCTGGTCAAAGTGGTCCCTGGTCAAAGTGGTCCCTGGTCAAAGTGGTCCCTGGTCAAAGTGGTCCCTGGTCAAAGTGGTCCCTGGTCAATGTGGTCCCTGGTCAAAGTGGTCCCTGGTCAAAGTGGTCCCTGGTCAATGTGGTCCCTGGTCAATGTGGTCCCTGGTCAATGTGGTCCCTGGTCAAAGTGGTTCCTGGTCAATGTGGTCCCTGGTCAAAGTGGTTCCTGGTCAATGTGGTCCCTGGTCAAAGTGGTCCCTGGTCAAAGTGGTCCCTGGTCAAAGTGGTCCCTGGTCAAAGTGGTCCCTGGTCAATGTGGTCCCTGGTCAAAGTGGTCCCTGGTCAAAGTAGTCCCTGGTCAATGTGGTCCCTGGTCAAAGTGGTCCCTGGTCAATGTGGTCCCTGGTCAATGTGGTCCCTGGTCAATGTGGTCCCTGGTCAAAGTGGTTCCTGGTCAATGTGGTCCCTGGTCAAAGTGGTTCCTGGTCAATGTGGTCCCTGGTCAAAGTGGTCCCTGGTCAAAGTGGTCCCTGGTCAAAGTGGTGGTCAATGTGGTCCCTGGTCAAAGTGGTCCCTGGTCAAAGTGGTCCCTGGTCAATGTGGTCCCTGGTCAAAGTGGTCCCTGGTCAATGTGGTCCCTGGTCAAAGTTGTCCCTGGTCAATGTGGCCCCTGGTCAAAAAATGGCTGGGAACCACTGATCTAAATATTTAAACATCGAGACTAGTCCTTCCTTAAAACAAATGGAAATCACTTACAGTGTTTTCTGAGAAGCATTCTGAGCCGGGTCATTACAAACATCCACTGTGTTTTCCCTGGACAATCGATCACAGCATTTCTTCTTCTCCAATTCCAAGTTTGTCATTTAGGAAATTGATCGTTTCATCCGGATAAAAGATTCATTATGGATGGACTATCGGCCAAATCAACCAGAGAGCTAGAACACTAACAATTAGATACATTGGTGATAAGGAAACACGTCAGACGTCTCTCTGTAAGCCTATTTATTCAAGAAAATATTTATTATCTCACTAGGTTTCAGTGCAACAAACAAGAGAAAGCAATTGAGGCATGATTCACTTGTCCATCAATTCAAAGTACAATCAAGGTATGATTCAACTCAATTCAAATGCATCCAGTTGGAGTCAATGAGTGTGAAAGAGGTTCATCAGAAAGAATAGAGCATGGGTTTTGGCTGTTCCTTTTGTCTTTAATCCAAGTCATATCTCTACCTTTGGACAAATCTAGGGAAGGGGTAGATGTTTTGGTATAGAATTTTGTGGTATCTAAATGGAGGTATATGTCACAAACTTTTCTAGATTGCAACCTATGAGATGCTCCATGCGTTAGGAGAAGCAGACCCCATTCACAAACCTATGTTGACAAACATAAATGATGTCTCTTTGATATACTGACATATGCATAACATTGCTCCACAACATCCAACCCCCAAACCAACAATCCCCATACTCTCCAACCAGAAGTTCTTTCATTCAGGCAAGGGATGATGGGACGTTGTCCTCCAAAGCGCCATCCAGCTTAAGCCTTACTGTTCTACATCCAGGTTGGCCAATTCTGAAGGTAGTTTTGGAAGGAAGCGTGGTGAACGATTGAGTCTCCCAGAAGGCAGAAGACCACGTCTGGAGAAACATTGTGAAAGGTACACGCAAGATGCTCAGCACAGGACTTCTCACCTTCAGAATGTCTCCTCAGAATATGCCCAAGACGTTCTAGAACGTAGCATTGTGAGGAAGACGATCTTCTCCTGTCCACATCAGTTATTGAAGAATGGAAATATAAGAGGACAATACTAATAAATACACTGTCATCTACACACATATGGTGGTCTACTTGGATTTGCATACAGACTGGTGAACTGAGCGCATCCGTCGATTCTGTTTCCATCGTTCTCTGGTCCATCTCCCACGGTTCTCCACAACTTCGTGCAGCAGGTTCATATAGTTGTTTTCACTGCTTTCCAGTGAGACTGTATCATTGTAGGAAGAACTTGCAGTAGCAGCATCAACGGATGAGCCTGGAGATAGATGGACAACATGGCGAGCCCTGGACTGAGAAGACACTGGTTTGGGAAACTGGATATTCTTGATACTGGTAGGGTGTTGGGTTGTGTTGACTCTAGACTGTGAGGAAGGTACAAATCCTCTAACTGCTACCTCTGGTTCTTTCTGAACGAGAAACTCTATCTGTTTGGTTGGTTCCAGTTGAGATCCACCACAACCCCTTTGACCATCCTTCCTTGGGTGGGTAGGACCATATGTTCCAGTCCCTATTGTCTTTCTATTGTGTGTCTCATTGGTTGGCTCCAGTTGAGATCCACCACGACCTCTTTGACCATCCTTCTTTGAGTGGGTAGGACCATACGTTCCAGTCCCTATTGTCTCTCTATTGTGTGTCTCGTTGGTTGGTTCCAGTTGAGATCCACCACAACCTCTTTGACCATCCTTCCTTGGGTGGGTAGGATCATACGTTCCAGTCCCTATTGTCTCTCTATTGTCTTCTTCTGGAAGCTGTGTTGCCTCTCCCTTGACTTGATGTTCGCCATTGTCATGCTCTTTCCAGGGATGGATCGGTAGCCATGCTTCCTCACCTTCTCTTTCACCAGAATGGGCCGTCCCACCTAAATGAGGAGAAGGTATCAAGAGCTGTGCTCTGAAGGATCCTCGAATGTTCAACATATGGGAACTCTGGTCCCAGAACTTCCTTTCGTAAGGCCAGGTCAACGTTCGCTTCAAAACGGTGGAGTTGTTTCCATTTGGTTTTGGAATCCGATCTTCTGGTGGGTTGACATCAACTTGTTCTTTGGGAGCTGTGGCAATGCTTAAATATAAGAAGGGCTCTGGATTATCAGTGTCATTTTGATCCTCAAGCCTTTCTGAAAACCCATAACCTTGCAGTGTTGGGTTTGTGGCTTCTGTTTCTGCTTCTGCTTCCATCCCAGGTGTTTCTATACATACTTCGGTCAGGAACGAGCCGACATTGTAACAACTCTCAAATTCCTCTCTATTGCCCGTTTCCAACATCTGGTAATTCCGAACCTCCATAAAGTTATCCAAATTGTCCCTTCCAAGGTACATTTTGTTATTCAGTGACACATATGGCGTTGTTGTCACAGGGTCCCATTTGGGGTCAGTGGAACAGGAGATCTGTTGTCGTCTCTGGTAGAACTCCGTTTGCAGCAGAATGGCAGATGCCGACTTGGCCCGGACTTTTAGCCTCATGTTTCTAGACACTGTGCCTATCTGAGAAGTTTTAAATTGTTTGTTAGATTGTTGACACTCAGAATCAACACAATTAGTTGATTTTGCACCAATGACTGGATCGACAATGTCCTTGCTTGGGCGAACTTGCTTGTTATTACGCTTTGCTGTCCAGATCCAAATAATCAGCGCAAGAAGTGAAATAAACACTGCCAAAAAAAGAAAGAAAGTTTAAAAATACAATACATTTTTAGAGATACATTTTTTCTAATAATAATAATAATAATAATAATAATAATAATAATAAATTAATAATTATTGATTAATAAGATTAATAATACTGTAACAACAACAACAACAACAACAACAACAACTGCTACTACTTTGGAAGTGGTTGACTTGTGATTTTGTGATATGAAATCCAGCATATACATCTCGTTTGCTGTGTCATACTCTGTGTGACGCCTCAGGGCAGCGTGAGCACTGGGAACCAGACACAGAGGCCAATAAACAATCTAATATCTTTATTAAAGAAATAAAGGAGACTAACAAAAATAAGCAGAGTATATAGTCCAGCAATAGTCCTTTCAGAAAAGGTCAAATATAGTCCAGTAATGTGAAAGCAGATGTCCAGTATTAGAGTTCAAAGTTTTAAATCCAATAACCGAAACACACTCAAACTTCTAGGCTGTTTGAGTGAGGATTATAGCAAGGTCTGTCAAAGAGTTCCAGGATTCAGTTCCGAGGCTAGGATACAAGGCAAGGCAAAGTTAGTCGTGGTAGAGCTGAATCGCTGTCCAGGCTTGGCAGGGAGACGAGATGCAATGCCCGGTCTACTCGAGAGTAGCGCGCTGCAGAAACTAGAGTCGATGTGAATTCCTCAACTGACATGTTGACACCGCAAAGGTCAGTCTGCGCCCAGAACTTTTATGGGACTACAATCTCCCCTCAAACCAGGTGTCTGAACACTCTTTCCCAAGGGAAAGTGGACTAAAGTCAACAACTTGCCAGATGCAACCCTCCCGGGAAACTCTCAAGGGAACTGGTTTAATTAGCGCTTGCTCTCTCCGCTAATCTAGCGCTTTTTCTCTGATTCTGCTTCTCCGAGCGAGATGTTTCCCAAAACAATCTTCGGTCAAAAGGAGCGCTCTCTGGCGAACCGGGCTCTGGCTCAAGGGCCTTTGTAATTAACTGTGGGCTAAAACTGTCAACAGGGGACATCTGGAAGGGAGCTGAATCTTGCTGAGTCGGCACAAACCCCATATCTTCTTCGGTCTGATCCATAATGGCTACAGGGTCATGACTCGAGGGTCTCTGAGACACTACACTCTGCTTTGTATCAATAATAATAATAAAGTTGTTGTTCTTGTTGTTGTTCTTGTTGTTGTTGTTGTTGTTATTATTATTATTATTATTATTATTATTATTATTATTATTATTATTATCATTATTATATCCCGCCCCATCTCCCCCGAGGGACTCGAGGTGGCTCACATGGCTCAAAATACAGCAGAAAAAATGCATTTAAAACATATAAAACAAAGCATATAAAATACAATAAAAACATATTCAACCGACCAACCAACCAACAAGCATATTCAAGATGAGAAGTAGGAGAAATGTTCCACTAGGAGAAATGTTTATTGATTTGCAGTATTTATATTCCTGGACTCACACATACTCTTCAATGGGACCTATGCCCTACATTATGATGAAGGTGGAGGCCTACTATGTTGATTTATGTATAGGTTGAATTGGAGGGTTGGAGAACCTATGACCACATGAAACCCGCCAACCACATGCTATATTGAATAGACCTGTTGAGTCAATGGGATTTACAAAAGCGTTGACTTCAGGACCAGACTGTGGCGCAGCTGGTTAGTAGCCAAGAGGTCATGGGATCGAAGCCCGGGTCGGATTGAGCTCCTGACCATTAATAGCCTAGCTCACTGTTGACCTAAGCAGCTCGAAAGACAGTTGCATCCATCGAGTAGAAAATTTAGGTATTGCTTTATGCGGGGAGACTAATTTAACTAATTTACGACATCATTAAAACCTCCTGCGGCGTGCAGAAAGAATGAGGAAGTACTACCATCAAGGACTCAGTGTCGGACGTGGACAGAATGGAGCACATTCTCATGAAAAACGGAAGCTGAAAAATGTTAAATTTCCTCTGTGTCTGTCTATATGTCTAATGGCACTGAATGTTTGCATTGTGCATTGTAAGTCCCCTTTGGGGTGAGAAGGGCAGAATATAAATACTATAAATAAATAAATAGTTGGGATTTGCAATTGGATTTAAGGTATTCCCACTCAATACAGTGATAACAGAGATGTCTAAGAAATGTCCTGCATCGGAATTATGGCCCAAAATGATGTACTTAAGCGTACCTAAGCAGGCTAGCAAAGCTGGCAATCCCACTTTATGGAAGGCATTCCCAGAAGATGGAAGGCGACCAGATGAACACTTGAAGTCTGAGATGTTCCAAACGTGGACTCCTTGAAGGCTCGGCGGAGTGTGGCACACAACGTCCGGAGCGTCTTCCAACAGGGATGCATTGATCATCTCTGTGGAAACACACAAAACCCACAATACCTCATATCAATGGATGTGCATTTCTAATACCAACAGTGCCCAGCTCTATTATGTAATGTTGGTTGACCTCCAAAACTTTCAACCAAGTTGAGGCCTTCCAAATATGGCCAGAGCTTGGGAGAAAAGAGTTACAAGCGACATAGTCACCCTTATTGAGATACAACCCCCTTTTAGTAATGGATTGGGTGGACACTAGCCATTTGGTCCAACCACCCCCCAGTCTTACAGCTACGAGGGTTGAATGAAAAGTAATGCCTCCACCTTCGTGACTTGGGTTTGGATGGGAATATTTTAATAAATAATGCAGAAATAATCCTTAGAATGTGCTCTTTAACTACCACTATTCACTTTTCCACATAATCACCAGACAATTGGATCATTTCCGCCAACGATGGACAAGTCTTCTGAAGGCGTCACGGAAGAAGTTCACACTCTGTTTCCGCAACCAGCGTCTCGCAGTCCCCATCGTGCACAGATCTTCCGATGGCCAAGCAAAGCAATAATGTGACCCACACAGTCTTGTGAAATGCCGATCATGCTTGAAATTTCTCTCTGAGTGATACGACAATTGTCCTGAATCAGTCTGTCAACCTTTTGCTTGTGAAACTCGGTGGTTGCTGTCACAGGACATCCAACTCTTTGTTTGTCACGCAAGTCAGATGTTCCCACTTCAACATCTTTAAACTTACTCGCCCAACGATGCACAGGACTCACATCCACACAATCCCCATAAACACCATAAAATCTCCTTTGGGGTGACACCTTTTGCTGTCAAGAATTCAATTACTGCACGTTGCTTAAGTCATATTGACCGACCGTCTGTGCAGGGTTCCATACTTTGCACCTTAACAACACAACCGTTCAATGCTCAGGCTTTCCTGTCTGCGCAGGGTTCCATACTTTGCTCTTTAACAACACAACCGTTCAATGCTAAGGCTTCCCCGTCTGCGCAGGGTTCCATACTTTGCTCTTTAACAACACAACCGTTCAATGCTAAGGCTTCCCCGTCTGCGCAGGGTTCCATACTTTGCTCTTTAACAACACAACCGTCCAATGCTAAGGCTTCCCCGTCTGTGCAGGGTTCCATACTTTGCTCTTTAACAACACAACCGTCCAATGCTAAGGCTTCCCCGTCTGCGCAGGGTTCCATACTTTGCTCTTTAACAACACAACCGTTCAATGCTAAGGCTTCCCCGTCTGCGCAGGGTTCCATACTTTGCACTTTCACAACACAACCGTTCAATGCTAAGGCTTCCCCGTCTGTGCAGGGTTCCATACTTTGCACTTTAACAACACAACCGTTCAATGCTAAGGCTTCCCCGTCTGTGCAGGGTTCCATACTTCGCCCTTTAACAACACAACCGTTCAATGCTAAGGCTTCCCCGTCTGTGCAGGGTTCCATACTTCGCACTTTAACAACACAACCGTTCAATGCTAAGGCTTCTCCGTCTGTGCAGGGTTCCATACTTCGCACTTTAACAACACAACCGTCCAATGCTACGGCTTCCCCGTCTGTGCAGGGTTCCATACTTCGCCCTTTAACAACACAACCGTTCAATGCTAAGGCTTCCCCGTCTGTGCAGGGTTCCATACTTCGCACTTTAACAACACAACCGTCCAATGCTACAGCTTCTCCGTCTGCGCAGGGTTCCATACTTCGCACTTTAACAACACAACCGTTCAATGCTAAGGCTTCTCCGTCCGCGCAGGGTTCCATACTTCGCACTTTAACAACACAACCGTTCAATGCTAAGGCTTCCCGCTGAATGGAACTGTCAAGTAGAGTCAGGACCTGCCACATACCACTACTTCCATCTGTTGGGGAGTTACAAAGGTGGAGGCATTACTTTTCATTCAACCCTCGTACAACTGAGACTCACCATATTTATATACCTTGAAGGAACAATCCCCAATCTTGAAGTTCGCAGGAGCAATTCCATGGATTGCCGCCCAGCTTCATAGCCGGGAGCATTGTTAGTCCATCGAACACGGCTCTCCTTAAAACCGCCAAACGGTTGCCAGAGAGGTCAATAAATTTCAGCTTGGCCAGGTCCTTAAAACTTCCTCTGGCAACGTCACGGATCCAATTGTTGGCCAAGTTCAGTGCGACGAGGTTGGACAAACCGGAGAACATGTCGGGTCCAATGTGAACGATGAAGTTCTGAGCCGCAGTTAGATTTTCTAACCGTCCCGGGTTGGAAAGCCATGAAGCCGACACGCGGGTTAAGCTGTTCTGATACAGGCTGAGTTTCGTGAGGCTTTGGAAGGCGTGGAAGGCTCCGGCTTCGATGTCTGTGATGCCACTGTTGGCCAGGGCGAGACTAGTGACCGACGCCAAGCTTGGGCTGCTGAAGACGGTTGAGTTGATCACCCCAAGGTTGGTCACCACAAAGAGGATGGACGTCAGCCCTTCGGGAAAATCTAGAAGAAGACATGAGTCATATTGTGCCCAAGAATTTCATCCTGGGGTATCTTTGGTTGTCTCTACAGAAGCCTGCAATTGCCATTATCCTTAGGAACTCTAAAACCCTATGCAGCTTGTGCCCAAACTACCCTGTTTCCCCGAAAATAAGACAGTGTCTAATATTAATTTTTGCTCCCAAAGATGCACTAGGTCTTATCTTCAGGGGATGTATTATAATTCACATTTATGTTTGAATTTTTTAAAAATGAAAATTTATTATCTACTGTACAGTAGTGGTCATCACAAACCAGCGTATCCAAACTGTGAATCCTTTCAAGAATGTCTATATTATATTTTATTGCTATACTGTTTTTAAATTACTGTTTTAAATTTCTGTTCGTATGTAAATTTATGTTGTTGTTGGGCTTGTCCCTGTGTAAGCTGCCCAGAGTCCCTTCTGGGAGATGGAGGTGGGATACAAGAATAAAGTTATTATTATATTATTATTATTATTTCTTGTTACTACCTTTATTTCCATGTACAACAATCTATGGCATGTACATTTACCGATCCTGTATGCTTCCAAACAAAAACTTTACTGTCTTACTTTTGGGGGAGGCCTTATATTTAGCAATTCAGCAAAACCTCTACTAGGTCTTATTTTCTGGGGATGTCTTATTTTCAGGGAAACAGGGTATGTAACACTATGATTAATGTTCCTGGGTTAACAATGTCATTTCCTAATGGTTCCATAAACATGGACAAAGTTTATTAAACTGCAAAAACTTTGTTTTGGCAGGAGGGACATCCTAAGTGATACGGAATATTAAATTATTTACTCACAGTATTTATACTCTGCCCTTCTCACCCCGAAGCGGCTTACAGAACAAACATACGATTATATTCAAATGCATTTAAGTAAATCAGATCTAATTTGCCAAATAATAATAATAATAATAATAATAATAATAATAATACTTTATTTATATACCACCCTATCTCCCGGATGGGACTCAGGGCGGTTTACAGTCATAAAAGCAACACAAACATTACATAACAACATAATACACATTATTAAACAAGGTAAAATAATACAATTATAACAATAAATCACACTTACATGACCAGATCAAGGGGACGGGAACCATAAACCCAATATATTAAAATGTATCATTTTAGGCTAGGGAAATCTTGTGCAATATATTCAGGCTCAGAAATAGTCACTGTTGAATGTTTTATGTTGAATGTTTTTATGTTAAATGTTTTTCTATTGTGGAATGATATTTTAAATTGTAAGTCGCTCGGAGCACTCTGGCGGAGAGCGACTAATTAAGAAATAAAGTGAAGTGAAGTGAAGTGAAGAAGACTATAGAATTATCAAGGACACAAACAGAGGTAAAGGCAGTTTTTCTCCTCTTATTTCCGTCATATTGGAGGCTGTGCTCAACTCCGGCCATGGTGGGATGCTGTCGCTCCATCTTCCATGCCGAGGAGCTTTCCTCTGATTGATGCCCTTAAGGGTACCTTTGTTACCTCCCTGTTAAAGCGGTACCTATTTATCTACTTGCATTTCTGCTTTCGACCTGCTAGGTGGGCAGGTGAGCTGGGGCTGATGGCAGGTGCTCACCCCAACCAAGAATCGAACTGCCAACCTTTTAATCGACAGAACCTTCTACAGCTAGCGGTTTAGTTCGCTGTTCTAAGCCCAGCCTGATCATTTGAGAGATCCAGGTTCGATTCCCCACTTAGATGTTCACAGACCATCTTGAACTCATTGATGGAAATGTTATTTGTTTAGCCTGCTGTGCTAAGAATTTCCTCTTATAGTCCCATCACAAAAAATTATAGTCATTTCATTTTCAGATGGTATCTTTTAGTTCACATCCTCCAAGTGACTCTATTGTTTACTATGTTACCCACCAATAATTTCCTGTCTTCCATTGGATGCTGTCATCACAATTGTATAACAGCAATATAATTGTGTGGTGTGTATCCCAAGGATTATATTCCTAACCTAGGGGTCTCAGTAGCACAGTGGGATAAACCTCTAGCTACATGAAATCTGTTAACCACAGGGTAGACAGTTCAAAGTCGCAAGTTGGGGTGAGCTCCTGACCATCAGCTCTAGCTTCTGCCAACCTAGCAGTTCGAATGCATGCATTCCAGGGCCGGGTTGCAGTGCAGGCTGGTGAGCAGCCTGCTGCAATAAATCACTCTGACCATGAGGTCATGAGTTCGAGGCCAGCCCGTGGCGGGGTGAGCACCTGTCAAATACATTTTTTTAAAAATAGCCCCTGCTCCATGCTGACCTAGCAACCTGAAAGATAGTTGCATCTATCATTTGTGATAGATGATGTGACAGGGAGGAATACTTTTGTGATGATGATGTGACAGGGAAGAATACTTTTGATCCCACCGCTGCCACCAATTTGAGATAGAGGAATGATTGAATGATGATTGTGATGGTGATGTGATGTTATGATAGCCAATTTGTGATTGCTGTTTCCTGCTAATTTGAGGTCTCAAATAAATCATCCACTTCTCCTCACTAACTTCGAAATCCTTACAGAACCTTTCAAATGAAATTAAAAACTTTTCCACATCATCGTCCTTATTATACCTAGGGAATCTCTTCAGAATCATGTCTGATGCCTCAGCTCTAGAGTCCCCTTCCTGGGTATTGATATGTGATTGAGATAGTGTTAACCTCTGTTTTTCTAACTCTATCTCCATTCTTCTTAGTTCCATCTTGTCAGCGGGGATGATGGGTAGCAGAGTGAAATCCAAAAAATTCACCATCCCGGTTCACCTCCTTCTCTCCAGACTGTTTCCCCGTGTGGAAAACAGCACTGGATAAACTCACTCCAGCAGATGAAGTCCAACTGTTGACTAAACTTTATTTACATGATCTATATACAAATAGAGTCAATTCAGTCCTTTCCTCCATGAGTGCTTGCCGAAAGCACCCATGCACACACACAGCACATTGCTCATCGCTGTTCTCGGCTCGACACAGGAAAAAACACACTCCGCATTCCACAGGAAACAAGATAGTAAGTCCCGGTCAAAACACACTTGACCCCATTGGTCCTGTGATACATCAATCATAGCAGACTCTCATTAACTCCATAATTGCTGAATCCAGATTGATTTTAACATTTCACAATACACAATACCCTGACACATCTCTCTCTCTTTTTTTTCTTCAGCCTGAAATTGTCTTTCTCTTTCTTTTTCTTCAGCCTGAAATTGTCTTTCTCTTTCTTCAGCCTGAAATTTTCTTTCTCTTTCCTCCATTTCTAACTTCCTCATCTCCAGTCTATATTTAAGAGTCATTTCTGACACCGATGTTTGTTCAGAATCTGAACTCTCTTCCTATGCACCTGCTTCTTCAGCAACTTTTTTCTGTCGTCTAGTAGCCATTTCTGTCAAATTTTACCTCACAATTTTCTTCTCTAAGCGATCTTAAGGCACTAAACAGGTGTTACACGGAATCCCGACGCTGCCACCAATTTGTGATGATGGAAATAATAGGAAGTAGGAAATAAGGTACCACTTATAAAGTGGGGAGGCAAATTTAACTAATTTACAACGTTGGAATGAGGAAGTGCCGTCACAGTGGATGATGAAGCAGCTGCTCCCCCCTGTGGCCAGAATCGAACATCCCCTCAGGAGAAGGTTAAATTGCCTCTGCGTCTGTCTCTGTCTCGGTTCTATGTGTATATGGGCATTGAATGTTTGCCCTATAGGTATATAATGTGATCCACCCTGAGTCCCCTTCAGGGTGAGAAAGAAGGGCGGAATATAAATACTGTAAATAAATAAATAAATAAATAAATAAATGTGAGTAGATCAATAGGTACTGCCTTGGGTACTGTTTCTGTTTTGGGCTTGGCCCCATGTTAGCTGCCCCGAGTCCCTTAGGGTAGATGGTGGTGGGATAAAAAAAAATTAAAGTATTATTATTATTATTATTATTATTATTATTACTCCATGCAGATATGCAAAACATGTCAGCAACACTATCGGAGATATGTCTACAAGAACAGGCTCCTCGGCATGGAAAAATGGAACAAGAGCACTTCCCCATGGCCGGAGTTGAGCATCGCCTCCAGATGCCAGAGATGAAAAAGGGGAAGAAATTTACCTTGTCTGTGTAGTGTATGTCGTTGTGTAAAAGAAACTGAATGTTTGCCTTATATATGTTTCTATAATCCAATCTGAGTCCCTTCGGGGAGATAAAGCGGAATATAAATAAAGTGTATTATTATTGTGTTGTCGAAGACTTTCATGGCCGGGATCACAGGGTTGTTGTATGTCTTTCGGGCTGTGTGGCCATGTTCCAGAAGTATTCTCTCCTGACGTTTCGCCCACATCTATGGCAGGCATCCTCAGAGGTTGTGAGGCATGGATGAACTAAGTAAGGAAAGGAAAGAATATATATCTGTGTAGAGTCCAGGGTGTGGCAAGAGTCCTTTGTCACTGGGAAGCCAGCATTAATGTTTCAGTTAATCAAGAGTCAAAGAACATGAAAGGCACTGCAGACTAATTCAACCAGAGAAATCAGCCATAGCAGAGCACTTGATGAACCAGCCTGGACACAGGATATTATTTGAGAACACAGAAATGCTCGACCACTGCAACAACTATCATGTCAGACTACACAGAGAAGCCATTGAAATCCACAAGCATTTGGACAACTTCAACAGAAAGGAGGAAACCATGAAAATGAACAAAATCTGGCTACCAGTATTTAAAAACTCTAAAATCAAAACAGTAGATGGGGACCAACACTCTGAGGGCAGAGGACAGCTAATGACTGAACAAAGGATGCCCCCAGGCAAGAGACAAAAACCTTTCCAATGCTAATGAGGGTGATTAACTGAAACATTCATGCTGGCTTCCCAGTGACAAAGGACTCTTGCCACACCCTGGACTCTCCACAGATATATATTCTTTCTTTTCCTTACTTAGTTTATCCATACCTCACAACCTCTGAGGATGCCTGCCATAGATGTGGGCAAAACGTCAGGAGAAAATACTTCTGGAACATGGCCACACAGCTCGAAAGACATACAACAACCCTGTATTATTATTATTATTATTATTATTATTATTATTATTACTATTATTACTGTAGAGTCTCACTTATCCAACATAAACGGGCCGGCAGAATGTTGGATAAGCGAATATGTTGGATAACAAGGAGGGATTAAGGAAAAGCCTATTAAACATCAAATTAGTTTATGATTTTACAAATTAAGCACCAAAACATCATGTTATACAACAAATTTGACAGAAAAAGTAGTTCAATACGCAGTAATGCTATGTAGTAATTACTGTATTTACGAATTTAGCACCAAAATATCACAATGTATTGAAAACATTGACTACAAAAATGCGTTGGATAATCCAGAATGTTGGATAAGTGAGTGTTGGATAAGTGAGACTCTACTGTATTATATAAATTATTATTATATTGCCCTGGCAGAATATGTAAAGCAAAGTGAAGAACCTGCTTTGATTGAAGTCAAAAATCAGAAACTCCTCAAAGCACAGCAGACAAAAAACCAGTACAAGAAAACCGCACTACAAACTAGAGCTGACAGCTGGGACAACAAAACATTGCATGGAAAGTTCCTTGACAAAATTGAAGGAAAAGCTGATAAGGAGAAGACCTGGCTCTGGCTCACGAATGGGACCCTGAAGAAGGAGACAGAAGGCCTGATCCTTGCAGCCCAGGAGCAAGACATCAGGACAAAGGCAATTCAGGCCAAGATCAAAAAATCAGCTGATGACCCAAAATGCAGACTGTGCAAGGAAGCCGATGAAACCGTTGATCATATCCTCAGCTGCTGTAAGAAAATCGCACAGACAGACTACAAACACAGGCACAACTATGTGGTCCAAATGATCCATTGGAACTTATGCCTCAAGTACCATCTCCCAGCAGGAAAGAACTGGTGGGATCACGAACCTGCAAAAGTCTTGGAGAATGAGCACACAAAGATACTGCGGGACTTCCGAATCCAGACTGACAAAGTTCTGGAACACAATACACCAGACATCACAGTTGTGGAAAAGAAAAAGGTTTGGATCATTGATGTTGCCATCCCAGGTGACAGTCGCATTGATGAAAAACAACAGGAAAAACTCAGCCGCTATCAGGACCTCAAGATTGAACTTCAAAGACTCTGGCAGAAACCAGTGCAGGTGGTCCCGGTGGTGATGGGCACATTGGGTGCCGTGCCAAAAGATCTCAGCTGGCATTTGGAAACAATAGACATTGACAAAATTATGATCTGCCAACTGCAAAAGGCCACCCTGCTGGGATCTGCAGCATCATCCAAAAATACATCACACAGTCCTAGACACTTGGGAAGTGTTTGATTTGTGATTTTGTGATACGAAATCCAGCATTATTATTATTATTATTATTATTATTATTATTATTATTATTATTATTATTATTATTATTACCCTTGCTAGAAGATGGGGACTGAATCTGTGACCATCCATGTGCAAATTACGGACTTTGGTTGGTGTTCAACAGCGTAAGACTTTCTCCATTCAAATGTTGACACTTGTAATTCTTTGGGTGGAAACTCACCATTTGGAATGGAAGAGCAGAAATACTCCTTTTCAAGGACGCACTGGGGTCTCGAAAGCTGTACTGCGTTCCAAACCAAAGCAAGGCCAAGGATCGCTGCAACGTCAAAGAAAGGCGTTATTATTTCACCCGGACAAAGCACACACTATTCCTGGTGTAGGTCTTATCATATGTCTCAGAACAAAAACACTATTTCTCCCAGAACTCCCTACCCAGCTAAGTATTATTATGACCCACATATATCTTTCACGCACTTGGATTCCTTCTCCTCGTGACTTCGTAAAAACCCATCATTAAATTACGAGGTCCCCCAAACAAGAATTCTACCTTCCCCGATGAAATGTTTCGACAGATTCTAATTTTCTTGCAATACAGAGAGTGAGACAAAGAAATCGTCGAATGTTACAGTCACTGTGTTCTCATTCCCCTCGTAAAATTATACAAACCTTCAGAACATTTTCCATTGGTAACACATGTTTACATTCTTCTTCATTTTTCTCCCTCCCTCCCCTCCCCAGGAACAGTTTACAAATTTTCTATATTTATTACAATTGTTCGATCATGAGGATAATCTTGTTTAATCTATATATATAAAAGAGTGATGGCATCACGGCGACCCACAAAACAACAAAACTACAGGCCCCACAACCTCGAAATTTGACGACACAACCCATCATCCACGGCTCCAGTAAGATACAACAAAAAGAAAAGAAAAATAAAGTCCTAATTAGAGAGAGAGGAATAATTGCTTTTATCCAATTGCTGCCAGTTAGAAGGCTAAGCTCCTCCAACTTGGTCTCCTAGCAACCCAATAAAAAATTATTAAAAACACTAAAAAATTAATACAATAAAATACTATAATAACAGAAAATAACTAAAAATAATACAAGAAAATAATAAAATATAATAAATAAAAATATAACTTGCAATAAAATTAATAAAAAAATGCAAATAAAGTCAAATAAAAATTACACAACAATTTTTAACCAATACCACCACCACTTTGCCACAGCAACGCCGGGCACAGCTAGTTCCTTATATTTGTCTTTCCCCTTTATTCTGTAAATTAAGTCTTTCCATTTTGCCTCCCATGTCTTTCTGATTTGGCCTTTTCTATAGTAACTTTTCCTTTTGTTAATGTAGTCTTGGAGGAGGTAGTCTGCTAAATATTTATACCATGTTTTAATGTCCCATTTGTTTTGGTCCTTCCAGCGTAAGGCGACTGAGGCTTTAATTGCATCTAACATATAATTTATTAATCGTTCCCAATTTTTAGTTTCCCCTTCACCTTCAATTTTCTGGAGGAAAAATTGTCTCTTGTTCCAACCTATTTTTATTCCTAATAGCTCCTCCATTTCTTTCTTAATTGTTTCGTGAAACTTTTGTATTTTTTCGCAATCTCACCACATGTGGGTGTATGTTCCGGTTTTCCTGCAGTTGTGCCAACATTGTTTTGCGGAGGTTCTGGTTTTATGGGCTAGTTGCACAGGCGTTCAATAGCATTTTGTCTGGATTTTGTGTTGCATTTCCTTTATCTTTAAATGTTTTATTTTATTACAGTAGAGTCTCACTAATCCAAGCCTCACTTATCCAAGCCTCTGGATAATCCAAGCCATTTTAGTGGTCAATGTTTTCAATATATTGTGATATTTTGGTGCTAAATTCGTAAATACAGTAATTACAACATAACATTATTGTGTATTGAACTACTTTTTCTGTCAAATTTGTTGTATAACATGATGTTTTGGTGCTTAATTTGCAAAATCATAAGCTAATTTGATGTTTAATAGGCTTTTCCTTAATCCCTCTTTATTATCCAAGATATTCGCTTATCCAAGCTTCTGCCGGCCCGTTTAGCTTGGATAAGTGAGACTCTACTGTAATTGAATTTATCCAATTGTCTATTTCTCTCTCATTACAACTTAGTTGGGGCCTCCAGTGGCACAATGTGTTAAAGCGCTGAGTTGCCGAACTTGCGGACCAAAAAATCCCAGGTTCAAATCCCAGGAGCGGAGTGAGCTCCCTCTGTTAGCCCCAGCTCCTGCCAACCTAGCAGTTTGAAAACATGCCAATGCGAGTAGATCAATAGGTACCGCTCTGGAAGGTAACGGCGCTCCATGCAGTCATGCCAATGGCCACATGACCTTGGAGGCGTCTATGGACAACGCTGGCTCTTCGGCTTAGAAATGGAGATGAGCACCAACCCCCAGAGTCAGACACGACTGGACTTAATGTCAGGGGCAAACCTTTACCTTTTACTACAACTTAGTTCCTCCTTCCAGATTTCTGTGGTTCGCTCTTTAAATCAGTGCAATGTGAGAGAAATTTAGGGACTGAAAGAAATTTTCATTGGGGTGACAAAAATTGGACAAAATGTTCTCATCTCATTGCCCCTCTCCCATGGCAACGCTCCTACAAACAAGTCCATAATTTTATTTTATTTTTTGCAAGGAGAAAGATTTGTCCAAATATAGAAACATTCCGTTGCATTGCATTTCTTCAACAGCACTGGGGACCAAGCTGTTTTTATCATAGCAAATACAACTTTCCCCTATCTTTTGTTGTATATTTAAATCACCTATTGACTTCTGAGGAGCTCCCCGGTGGCACAGCCTTGGGTAAAATTTGGGCGAGGATAACCTCCGAGCTTCTCAATTTGCTGCTGGAAAGGTTGGCGGTTTGAATCCAGGGAGTCGAGTGAGCTCCTGCTATTAGCCCCAGCTCCTGCAAACCTAGCAGTTTGAAAACATACAAATGTGAGTAGATCAATAGGTACCGCACCGGTGGGAAGGTAATGGCACTCCATGCAGTCATGCCAGTGGCCACATGACCTTGGAGGTGTCTATGGACATGCAAACGTGAGTAGATCAATAGGTACTGCTCTGGTGGGAAGGTAATGGCACTCCATGCAGTCATGCCAGTGGCCACACGACCTTGGAGGTGTCTATGGACATGCAAACGTGAGTAGATCAATAGGTACTGCTCCGGTGGGAAGGTAATGGCACTCCATGCAGTCATGCCAGTGGCCACACAACCTTGGAGGTGTCTATGGACATGCAAACGTGAGTAGATCAATAGGTACTGCTCCGGTGGGAAGGTAATGGCACTCCATGCAGTCATGCCAGTGGCCACACGACCTTGGAGGTGTCTATGGACATGCAAACGTGAGTAGATCAATAGGTACTGCTCCGGTGGGAAGGTAATGGCACTCCACGCAGTCATGCCAGTGGCCACATGACCTTGGAGGTGTCTATGGACATGCAAACGTGAGTAGATCCATAGGTACTGCTCCGGTGGGAAGGTAATGGCACTCCATGCAGTCATGCCGGCCACATGACCTTGGAGGTGTCTACAGACAACACCGGCTCTTCAGCTTAGAAATGGAGATGAGCACCAACACCCAGAGTCGGGCACGACTAGACTTAACATCAGGGGAAAACCTTTACTTTTTATTGACTCCTGGCGATAAAAGGAATGTTCTTAGTTAGGCAAGGAATTCTCAAGACGTTATTTTGCAAGTTCCTTCCTCTGAAACATTGCCTCCAGCGCCTGGTGGTCTCCCATCCGAGTATTAACTTGGGCTGGCTCTGCTTAACTTCCATACTCTGGTCTGCATCGGTGGTCTCCCATCCAAGTTAAGTCCTGCTTAACTTCCAGAATGTGATACCTTTTGGGGCATCAAGTTATTCTGGATTGAAATGACAGATCTGGCACAAGATATTTTTCTGACCCTGCTTCACCTTCTCCATTAGTTCCCATTCCATTGATCCATTGGACAAATGGGGTGGCCAAACTGTACCCGAGTGAAGCATCCTGATAACGTAGCTCTGTGAGTTACTAGCTAAGAATTTCTAAAAACTAAGAGTCCTAAACAGTCCGAAGTTCTGACTTTTATGAAAGGGAGTGACAATTTATCTGAGCTAATTTGAAACTCTGAAGAACTCTTTTATCAGAAGACTCAGCTAGGGATATCTGCGGCAAGGTAAAGATTTTCCCTTCTTTACCGGATGGTTCTATCTCTTTACCTACAGGAAACGTGGAGGCAAAGAGTTTTTATTTTTTAAAAAATATTTTATTCATTTTCTGGTCGTTGCTTTTAATCACTGCAGCAACTCTATCTATATCTATAAAAGAGTGATGGCATCACGGCAGCGGACAAAACAACAAAACTACAGGCCCCCCAACCTCAAAATTTGACAACACAACCCATCATTCATGGCTTTAGGTTGATACAACAAAAAGAAAAGAAAAATAAAGTCCTAATTGGAGGGAGAGGAATAATTGTTTTTATTCAGTTACTGCCAGTTACAAGGCTAAGTTCCGCCCACTTGGTCTCCTAGCAACCTACTCAGCCCAGGGGACAGGCACAGTTAGGCCTCACTTAGGCCTCTTCCACAGATTATCTAATACTAAACATAAAGACAATCATACAACAGACATTCAATACCACCACTACCTCAACAAATTCTCACCAACACCACCAGACAACGCCACAGCAATGCGTGGCCGGGCACAGCTAGTAATTATATATACTAATTTCACATTTGCATTTTCCCCCTGAAAAGTTTGCAAATCCTCTCTCTATATATGTGCATTTCCCTCCTGCAATGTTTGCAAACTCCATTTATCTATGTTTACATCTATCTAGACATCTGTGTGTGTGTGTGTGTGTATACATATTTAAAAGGCCTATATCTATATTAATATCTATCTATCTAGACATTGCTCTATATAGAGAGAACTATATCTTTATAGGACTTGCAGAGACTTGCAAACATGTGAGGGGAAATTCATATATAAAATTAATGTATACATATAGGTACAGATATACAGGTACATGGAAATCTCTAGATATCTATATGTATATAGGATTTGCAAAGACCTGCAAACATGGAAGGAAGGAAGGAAGGAAGGAAGGAAGGAAGGAAGGAAGGAAGGAAGGAAGGAAGGAAGGAAGGAAGGAAGGAAGGAAAAAAAGAGACACCTCAGGAAACATGTCAACCTGGAGATGGAGTTCTAGATCTTGACATCTGACTACATAGAGTAGCAAAGATATGGATTAGAGCAGGGGTCCTCAAACTTTTTAAGCCGAGGGCCGGTCCACAATCCTTCAGACTGTTGAGGGGCCGGATTATCATTTGAAAAAAAAAATACAAACAAATTCCGATGCACACTGCACATGTCTTATTTAGTGCAAAAACAACAACAACAAGAAGAACAATGAAAGAACAATACAATATTTAACAATAAAAATAATTTTAACCAACATACATTTATCAGGATTTCAATGGGAAGTATGCTCCTGCTTCTGGCCAATGAGATAATCAAGTTAATTAGGGTTGTTGTTGTTGTTGTTGTTGTTGTTGTTGTTGTTGTGTGCCTTTAAGTCATTTCAGACTTTGGGCGAGCCTAAGTCTAAAATGTATTTATTTATTATTTATTTACTGCATTTATTTACTACATTTGTATCACACCCTTCTCACCCCAAAGGGGACTCAGAGTGGCTTACAAATTATATGTACATACAATATATTATATTATTAGCATAGCACAATATTAGCATTATATATTACTATATTGAACTATATCACTATACTGTAATATTATTAGTAATATTATATGTAATATAGAATATATAATTAATATTATTATATGGTATTATTATTAGTGTTATATTGTATTACATTATAATATTATTATCAATATTATATGTATATACAATATATTATATTATAAAACTGAGGGCGGGGGCCAGGTAAATGACCTCGGAGGGCCGCATCTGGCCCCCGGGCCTTAGTTTGGGGACCCCTGGATTAGAGGTACCTTCTGATCATGATCTCACACTGAGTTTGCCACTTACATTTCATGCTGGGCCAGTCGGTTCCTTCCGTCAGCGATCGCCTTAGTCTTGGAAGATACTAAGAGCTTTTCAAGAGCACCGTAACACCTACCTTTGGGTGGACAGGCAAGTTGGAACCTGTTATTTCCAAAGCTGTAGGGGGTATTTTTCCTTTTCCGTTGCCATCCCACACACGGTTCACGAAGCAGCATCTCCATGGCACTATCATGGAGTCTGCCCATTAACCAGAAATACATTAACCATTAGACATGGTCATCCCAGAACAACTATCATCTATCTATCTATCTATCTATCTATCTATCTATCTATCTATCTATCTATCTATCTATCTATCTATCTATCTATCTATCTATCTATCCATCCATCCATCCATCCATCCATCCATCCATCCATCCATCCATCCATCCATCCATCCATCCATCCAGTTTAAGGTTCTTCCCATGATCTTGTAGCACCTTAACTTCCTTCTTGTTTACAAGTTTCACTCAGTGCAATTGCCCAGCTCATTTTTATTGCTGTGTTTTTCATGTTTTATAATAATTGTGATTTTTTAAAAATTTATTTGTGTGTTTTTATATTTGGTATTTGTATTTGATATCACTGTATGCTGGTTTTATATCTGTGAGCCGCCCCGAGTCCCTCTGGGGAGATGGTGGCGGGGTACAAAAATAAAATTATTATTATTATTATTATTATTATTATTATTATTATTATTATTATTATTGTTATCTATCCAATCTACTATCTAATCTATCTGTCTGTCTGTCTAATCTATCTATCTATCTATCTTCCTATCTATATCTATCTTCCTATCTATCTATCTATCTATCTATCTATCTATCTATCTATCTATCTATCATCTATCTATCTCTATCTATCATCTATCTGTCCCTCCAATTATCTATCTATCTATCTATCTATCTATCTATCTATCTATATCTATCTTCCTATCTATCTCTATCTATCTGTCATCTATCTATCTATCTGTCCCTCCAATTATCTATCTATCTATCTATCTATCTATCTATCTATCTATCTATCTATCTATCTTCCTATCTATATCTATCTATCTATCTATCTATCTATCTATCTATCTATCTATCTATCTATCTATCTATCTATCTATCTATCTATCTATCTATCTATCTTCCTATCTTCCTATCTATCTCTATCTATCTGTCATCTATCTATCTATCTATCTATCTATCTATCTATCTATCTATCTATCTATCTATCTATCTATCTATCTATCTATCTATCTATTTGTCCCTCCAATTATCTATCTATCTTCCTATCTATATCTATCTTCCTATCTATCTCTATCTATCTATCTATCTATCTATCTATCTATCTATCTATCTATCTATCTATCTATCTATCTATCTATCTATCTATCCATCCATCCATCCATCCATCCATCCATCCATCCATCCATCCATCCATCCATCTTCCTATCTATCCTATCTATCCTATCTATCTATCTATCTATCTATCTATCTATCTATCTATCTATGTATCTATCTATCTATCTATCTATCTATCTATCTATCTTCCTCTCTCTCTCTCTCTCTCTCTCTCTCCCTCCCTCCCTCCCTCCCTCCTCTCTCTCTCTCTCTCTCTCTCTCTCTCTCTCTCTCTCTCTCTCTCTCTATCTATCTTTGCTACCTCTTCCTGAAACCATGAATTGGAGATATGTGGAATTACAGATTGAATAACACTGTGTAACATGATGTTTGCTCCCGGTTATAAAGGTTACTTTCCAATTGGTGCTATCATAAAAAACATGGGTAAAGATTGTTAAACTTAATAGGATTTAGGAATGTTATCAAAGTAGAAGTGTGGCTCTATAGGGCTATCTAAAGAAAGTGGAATAACATGGGGGTCAAAATCAACAGGGTGAGGTTTGTAAAAATTCCTCTGTATTTGTGCGTAGTATGTGCAGGTTAATAATGTTGGCATGAGTTAGGTCGGTGGGTTTGCTTGTGATTTCGTAGCAGCTAGCTAGTCAATTGGAGGCTTAGTTTCTGCAATATAGATCACGAAAATTGGCTTTTTTGTATTACTGTATTTCATTGATTCGAAGATGTAGTTATGTCAGTACCACAACCAAAGCTCTCTCTCTATATATATCTAAATCTATCTAAATCTAATCTATCTAAATCCATAATAAAAGTGAGAACCCATATGTGTGTAAGTGGCACGGGTGTCCACTCACACAGACAGCCTCCGGCCTCCACAAACAGGCACTTGTTCCCAGTGCTGAGTAGCCAGAAAGTCAATCTTTTCCACTGACATTGCGGTTACAGCGAGCGCCATGAACATGTAGCCAAACCCCGCCAATGTCCCCCCAAACACTACGTCCCACCACCCAAGGAATGCTTTCCTTTGGGGACCATTTCATCCTAGATTTTGCATTGTCCTCCACCACAGGCAGGCATCCCAGGGTTCTCCATTGGTGTGGAATTTGCATGACCCCGCCCACTGCCCTTCCCTTTCAAATCTGTCTGCAGAACAAGCAGAGCACAACTACACTTCCTGGAGGAGTTTGGGGGATTGACGCCACATGGTGGAAGTTGTAGTTCACCCCGCATCAAGTCAGAGCACTGTCACTCCTACTGGGGAATGTAGAGGAGTTGTAGTTCACCTACACCCAGAACGCTATGAACCCAAACAATGATGGGTCTGGACCAAACTTGCCATGCAGACCCGATATGCCCAGATTTGAATACTGGTGGGTTTGGAGGGGAATTGGCCTGGACATTTGGGAGTAGTAGGTACTGGGATTTATAGTTCACCTGCAATGAATGAGCACTTTGAACCCCACCAATGATGGACCAGGACCACACTTGGCACACTGAGCCCCCATAACCAACAAAACATATTGGACAAGTTTGGGGAAAAGGGAGTTATAGTTCACCTGCATCCAGAGAAACAGTGACCCCCCACTGACAATGGACCGGGACCAAACTTCACACGGAGAAGCCTCATGACCAACTGAACATACTGCAGAGGTTTGTGGGAACAGGCCTTGATTTTGGGAGTTGTAGTTCACCTGCATTCAAAGAGCACTGAGCCCAGCCAACAATGGATCTGGACCAAACTTGGCACACAGACTCAATATAGCCTACTGTGGATACTGACAGATGTTTCAGGACAATTGCCCCAGGAATCAGGGAGTTGTAGTAGTTCACCCCCATCCAGAAAGCACTGCAGCCAGGCAATGACCAGCCAACAACGGATCTGGACCACACTTGGGACACAGACCCAAAATGGCCAACTTATAATACGGCAGGGTTTGGGGAGGCTTGACCCACTGTTCTGTCACGCGCTGGGCCTGTGACTGATTGTCTATTATATAGGACGTACGCTTTATGCCCAGCGGGAAGCCAGGGTGCCTAAAGAAAGGTTGTTGAGGAATTTCCCTGAAAAGATGGCCTTGAAGTCTTTAAAGAAATAACGAAGTCTTTATTGACGAACAAATAATAAATCTTCAAGGAGTCTTGTCCCCACAGGACAGACGATGGGCTTTGAATAACTGTGAAAACCCTCTTATAACCCCTCCCAGGCTATCTGTTATCTGGGCCTAGCTGGTCTGGGACCCACTGCCAACTCCAAGTGCGTCTGGTTGTTGAGTGGACCTACCAGCCAATGGCTTGCAGATGTTTCTGTGGTGTTGTTCTGTATCCTCGGACGGTCTTTATCCCTGGTGTTCTTTAACCCTGGTGCTCTTGAAATATGAAGCTTTTTACGGGACGAGCTGGTCTACATCCTATAGATGAGCTTCCTAAGTGAGACTAACTTAAAAATGGCTCCTTCCCTCCCAGAGCCCTGAACAAGGGGCGGAACCAAACTTAATGGTGATTGAAAGGTGGCCTGTCCTATGAATGCAAACATTTGCAGCAATAAAGTAAAGTAGAAGGTTCTGGTACAGCTGTACCAGCACACCCACCATTCTGGGAATTGTAGTTCACCCACTCCAAACTGAGAATACTTAACATTCAGATACAAATAATGCCTTTTTCAAATAACCTGGGCATCGCTGGGTCCCCAAGCTAGTATATATATATATATATATATATATATACACACACACACACAAATATGCATATATGTGGAGCCCCCCCAGTGGTGCAGTGGGTTAAAGCACTGAGCTGCTGAATTTGCAGACCAAAAGGTTGCAGGTTCAAATCCGGGGAGGGGGTGAACCCCAGCTTCTGCCAACCTAGCAGTTTGAAAACATGCAAATGTGAGTAGATCAATAGGTACTGCTTTGGCGAGAAGGTAACAGTGCGCCATGCAGTCATGCCAGTGGCCACACAACTTTGGAGGAGTCTACAGACAATGCCGGCTCTTTGGCTTAGAAATGAAGATGAACACCAACCCCCAGAGTAATGTCAGGGGAAATCTTTAATTACTACTACTACTACTACTACTACTACTATTATTATTATACCACTCTGGCTATCACAGTAACCTGGCTTTAAGGAAATGAAACACACTCAAGCACAAGAAGCACACTTTTAAAATTCTGCAAAGGATGTGTGTGCGGACAACAAAACAAAAACAAAAAAAAGAGGAAAGATGCATGGAATAACCGAAAAGAAAAATTCGCGGATGATCTTTATTAAATTTCAGTGCCTTCATAAAATAAATATGTCGTATAATATCAAACAGTGAGAAATAAAGCATGAAAAGCATGTAACCAAAAAATAATAATACACTCATGACAGTATTTTTAATACTTAGCACTTTTAGAAATAATAATAATAATAAAGCCATTTCCTTATATACATGGTAGCCAACTATGGAACAAAATGTACAGCTGACCTATATATATTTTCGTGGGGGAAAAAAAAGTCCTGGGCGGGGAATGGAATAGAGGAGACTGCAACCGAAGACCTTCATTTTAGTGTTAAAAGTACCCTACTTCTTGCCCCTTTCTATACAAAGACTCAACTTCATTCCAATTATTAGTATTATTAAAAAGTCCATTAAATAGTCACACCGGGGCACAGGTTAGCGTTTTTTCTCATCCTAGTGTCGCAAGAGGAAATGGATTCAAGTAACACTTCCAAGACGTAGAAGCAAAACATGTGCAAACCAAGCTAGAACCCTATAAAAGGAAATTCCCAAGCAGCAAAACACAATGCCTTTGGGATTATATAGACCTTGGGTTGCTGTGAGTTTTCTGGGCTGTGTGGCCGTGTTCCAGAAGCATTCTCTCCTGATGTTTCACCCACATCTATGGCAGGCATCCTCAGAGGTTGTGAGGTATATTGGAAACTAGTTCAGTAAGGTTTATATATCTATGGAAGCTACATTATTCCACACTTATAGTTTCCAACAGACCTCACAACCTCCGAGGATGCCTGCCGCAGATGTAGGCGAAACGTCAGGAGAGAATACTACCGGAACACGGCCATACAGCCTGGAAAACTCACAGCGATTCCGGCCATGAAAGCCTTCGACAATATAAGTTGCTTTAAGTTGCTTTCTGGGGAAAGAGGTCATTTTGCAACATGATTCTCAATCCCACCAGAATATTTTTTTTTCTTGAAGGGGAAAAACACACAGCGTTAAAGGTCTTAAACTTAAGATTTTTAATATTTCGAGATGGAAAAGGGGAGGGGAGGAGAACCAGAACCAAACAAAGCCATATCTGAGCCTTTCAAACAAATGCGGATCCGATTTTAAAAATTGCTAGTATACAGAAACTGGTTGGTTGTCTTATGTATTAGTATATATTTTGACAAGAAAGAAAGAAAAGAAGAAAAGAAGAAAGGAAGAAAGGAAGAAAGGAAGGAAGGAAGGAAGGAAGGAAGGAAGGAAGGAAGGAAGGAAGGAAGGAAGGGAAGAAACAGAGACGACCCATGCTCTGTTTGAGAGCATATTTATCCAGCCACAAATAATAAAAACAGAGAGAAAGAGAGATAGGACGAAGCGGAATTAACTTTCCAGGACATGATTTAAAAAGCATTAGAATCGGTGACCGTTATTAATAAGTGCATCGATATACAGGAGTCGACGTGCTCAGAGTGAAAAGGTCCCTCTATGACTAGAATCCATCTTTTTTATCGAAAAGACCCAAAAAGAAAAAAATATATCAGGATACTACTCAAAACAGATTTGACTTGTACTCCGTTCAATGTGCCTCAATGTCAAAATTTAGGGATTATTTTTTTTTCCGGCAGGTAGCACCTGTTCTTCTTCATGATTGTTTCGGAGAGTGGTCGCCAGCCTTCGAAGTTTGCATAAGTCCTCCATTTTCATAAAAAAAGAAGATTTTTATCTTTCAGTGCTTTGTAAAGACTCGATACTGTTAAGTAAACTTTGTTCTCAGCAGCAAAAGGGGCCGGATTCGGTTGTCGTGTCCTCCAGAAGTCAGAGCTCTGTGTTGGCAGTTAAATACAGGACCAAGAGTTCGATTATATTATTATATTATCCGGTGTGTGGGGTTGCTTTCTCCGTAAAATGACATCCTGATCCTGTTGTTCTCCCAAAACAACTCTGAGCTGGGTTTTTGTTGATTTCGGGAAGAGAAATGGAAAGAAATAATACATTTCCGATTCGTACCGACAAAGAACTTCAAGTAAAAAAGGAAATCCATTGCTCGAGATCTTGCTACATGCACCTTTCCTGCGCGTGAAAAGCCGCCTCCGTAGTAAAGCAATGGGTTGTAACAGCTTTTTTTTTTCACCATCCATACAAAACAAAACAAAAAAGTTAACCCAGGCGTCGTTCCTTCATTCTCTCCTTGCATCCACGTTTTTAAGACACCTCTTTCTCTCTCAAAAAGAGGCTTATATGGTTCTGTTTCGTAGACTTGGGGTCGGGAAGAGGGGCACAAGAAGAAGGGGGTTCTCTTCCCCAGAGGCCAAACCAACAACGACTCAAGTCTCAATCTCTTTTGATGAATGCAACATCATTTGCGAGTCTGGGTCTTCTTTGGCACGGCGGGCCGCTTGGGCTGCCACAAGTGGTTGTGGATGGTGAGGGCGTCCACACTGACGGACATGGTCTTGGCCGGGATCAGGTTGAACTGCTTCCGGTCCGAGCTGTACTTGTACAGCTTGTCGATCATCTTCTTGGCGATGCTCTTTGGCCCTGTCCCGGTCAGCTTGTAGATCTCTTCGGTGTCCGGGTAGTAGCAGTAAAGTGCTCGGAACTGGCAGCCGGCGTCGCGGAACAGGATGATGTAGTGGTTGGCGTCGCACTTCTCAAGCTCCTGCGGAAACGCAAAGAGGGAGAAAGTTTGGGGCTGAGGACCATAGAGGACAAGCCGGAGATAGAGGCAATCGCAAGGCCTAAAACAGTGGTTCTTAATCTGTAGGTCCCCAGATGTTTTTGGCCTTCAACTCCCCAGATGGTAATCTGTTAGGACTAACTGCCACTCTGGGGCCAGAGTGAAGAAGGGTGGCCAATTCCACCATGTCTCCTGTGTCAATATAACAATATAATAATATATAATACTAATATTATGCTATACTAATAATATAGTATAGTGTATACACATATAATATTGATAATATTATAATTTAATACAATAGTACTATTATAATTGTATATTATAGATCACATGTAATATTACAATAGAGTCTCACTTATCCAAGATAAACAGGCCGACAGAACATTGGATAAGCAAAAATCTTGGATAATTAGGAGGGATTAAGAAAAAAGCCTAATAAACATAAAATTACATTATGATTTTACAAATTAAGCACCAAAACATCATGTTTTACAAGAAATTGACAGAAAAAGCCGTTCAATACACAGTAATGTTATGTAGTAATTACTGTATTTACGAATTTAGCACCAAAACATTGCAACATTTACTACAAAAACAATGACTACTAAAAGGCAGACTGCCTTGGATAATACAGAACCTTAGACAAGTGAAGGTTGGATAAGTGAGACTCTACTGTACTAATAATATTGCAATATAGTGGTATACTAAAATATAATAATATCTAACGCTTATATTGTGCTATGCTAATAATATAATATATTCTATGTACATATAACTTGTAAGCCGCCCTGAGTCCCCTTTGGGGAGAGATGGGCGGGATATAAATTTCGCAAATAAATAAAGAAATAGATAAATACATTTCTGGGAGTTGTAGGCCAAAAACCTGGGGACCCACAGGTTGAGTAACACTGCCCTAAACACTAGGGTGGGCAAACTCACTGTCATGGAGGAGGCCCACAGCATGCTTAGGGTTGCCTTCAAAGGGTCACTGTTGCATCCATGGACCCATGGGCCAAATACTACATTTTTACACAGTGATTGGTGCTCTTTGGTTTCCACCCAGTTGGGGTCCACAGATGTTACTGGACAATTCCCACCATGAGTTGTCGAAGGCTTTCATTGCCTTAATCACTGGGTTGCTGTGAGTTTTCCAGGCTGTATGGTCATGTTCCAGAAGCATTCCCTCCTGATGTTTCACGAACCTCTATGGCAGGCATCCTCAGAGGTTCTGAGGTCTGTTGGAAATGTTTCTATACCTGTGGAATAATGTCCAGGGTGGAAGAAAGAACTCTTGTCTGTTCAAGGCAGGTTTGAATGTTGGAATTAGCCACACTTGATTAGCATTGAATCGCCTTACAGCTTCAAAGCTGCCTGGGGGAATTCTTTGTTTGGAGGTGTTAACTGGCCCTGATCGTTTCCTGTCAGGAATTCCTCTGTCTTCTGAGTGTTATTCTTTATTTACTGTCCTGATTTTAGAGTTTTTTTTTAATACTGGTAGTCAGATTTTGTTCATTTTCAGGGAGCACAAAAAGCGCTACAGACTAATTCAGCCACAGAAGTCAGCCATAGCAGAAGACTTGATGAACCAACCTGGACACAGAATATTATTTGAGAATACAGAAATGCTGGGCCACTTTAACAACCACCATATCAGATGAAACAAAGAATCCATTAAAATCCACAAACATGTGGACAATTTCAATAGAAAGGAGGAAACCATGAAAATGAACAAAATCCGGCTACCAGGCATGTAGATAAAGAGCAACACTAAAAAAACAAGGAGAATCCAGACAGGAAACAATCAGGGCTGGCTAACACCACCCAACAAACAATTCCCCCAGGCAGGAAGCAGCCAGGTTATGAAGCTGCAGGGCTATTCAGTGTTAATCAAGGTGGTCAGTTGCAACATTCACACTTGCTTCAAACATACAAGAGTTCTTTCTCCCACCCAGGACATCATTCCACAGATGTATAAGCCTCACTTGCTTAGTTTCCAACAGACCTCACTGCCTGTGAGGATGCCTGCCATAGATGTGGGTGAAACATCAGGAGAGAATGCTTCTGGAACATGGCCATACAGCCTAGAAAAATCCCAGCAACCCAGTGCTTCCGGCCATGAAAGCTTTCCACAATAAGCAGTATTTGTGTCAGTTGCAGATGTTGCCAACTGCTGCCCTGACAAGTCAGACTGCAGTATGTCACACATCTGCAATCACTTCAGAACAGAACAGAACATTTTTATTTTGGTCAATGACCAGCATGATCACTTCATATTCTTCCGCTTGCTCCCAGACAATGCAGTACAAAGGAAAGGCATACTGAATGAAACATTGTATGCCAAGATCTGAAGTCGGCGGGGGAAAAATATACTTGCCTCCAATATGGAATTCTTGTGAGGCTCATTCACTTTTCCAGCAAGACAGCAGTGGGAGATGGCGTTGTGGATGATTGGTTTGTTTGACTTGCTGCTGGGTTCTTTAAAGAGCTTCGGACCTATTGAAGAGATTTTTTTAAAAAATTATTACAACTTAAGCAAATTGTTATATCATATTTATACAGTTTTTAAAGAAACTATTTGAAAAAGTAGCCCAATACCCAAACCACTTAACACAAACAAAGGGCACAGTTAAAGACCACAACATTGGAGCTTGGTTCATATCAAGACTGATATGTCGTGCAAGTTTACCAGTATATTCTGCCACTGAAGCAATTGATGATGCCGTGGAGGTATTTTCCCAGTCTCTCTCCATGTTTCGACTGGGGTTCCTACTCAGGATGGGCAAGGATTCCATCGACTCCACTCTGTCGGGACAAACAACAGGGACAGGGCATGAGAAGCGCCAGATATTTGGCTAATGGGGACAAAGAGAAATAGTGTTCTAGATACCAGCACTGCTAGCACCAGCCTGATCCTTGTCCTTCATCTGTGCCAAAATTTCCAGGAGTAACAATGCCAACTACTACAGAAAATAATATTTTGTAGTATCTCAAATAGAGGAAATAGATAGAGGAGGCTTGAGAAGGTGGCTATTAGAGGTGTGCCTTCGTATAGAATTGCTGTTCGTTTCATGTACAGTGTTCCCTCACTACTTCGCGGTTCACTTTTCGCGGATTCGCTGTTTTGCGGTTTTTCAATAAACTCTAAAAGACTATTATAAATCATGAAAAATTACAATTTACAGCCTAAGGAAGGGAGGAAGGAGAAGCTGAAGGGAGAGAAAAGGAGCCCAAGCGGCAACGGGAGGAGAGGGAGGCAATTTATCAACTTACGATTGGTTGATAAAGACTTAAAATAGTACATAACTACTAAAATAATGTATAAATATTAAAATAAATATAGTGTCCCTACTTCACGGATTTTCGCTTATTGCGGGTAGTCCTGGAACCTAATCCCAGCGATAAGTGAGGAAACACTGCAGTTTCATTAGTGTCGTCTCATTTTAGTATCCGTGTCCTGCTAACGAAAATGGGCTGCTTATACGACATGGATTTTCGTCTGGCTTACAAAAAAGACTAAAATTTTCGGACCATTGGCTGCAATGGGAGGGCTTCCGAGGCCCCCCCCCCCAAGCTTGGTTTGTGGGCTAGAGGGGTGAAAATCGCCGCACATGGAGGGCATTTCAACATTGGATGCAATTGGGAGGGACTGCTCTCCTGGACCCAGACTCATCTTAGGATGTCAGAATAACTGCTGTTCTTAATATTAATATAAATATGATCATCAAAACCCATGGATCCTCATCATATGTAATTGGGAGGCACTATTCTCCCAGACCCAGACTCAACTTAGGATGCTAGAATAACTGCTGTTCTTAATATTAATATAAATATGATCATCAATAATAATAATAATAATAATAATAATAATAAAACTTTATTTATACACTGCCACCATCTCCCCAACGGGGACTCGGGGCGGCTTACATGGGGCCATGCCCAAGACAATACAATATAAACAGCATATAAAAGAACAGCACATCACAATACAATAAGCAATACAATAAATAATAATATCCATTACAAAATAAAACAAGGAGACAATGAAAAACAAGGGCAGACCACATGAACATTAAGTTAAAACTCGGGGTGAGAAAGACATAAAAATAAAAACCATGGATCCACATCGGATGCAATTGGGAGGCACTCCTCTCTCAGACTCAGCTTAGGGTACCAGCGTAACTATTGTTATTTATATTAATATTATTATTAACACCCATTGGAACACATCAGCTGACATCCGGGCGTCCCCTGGGCAACGTTCCTGAAGACGGCCAATTCTCTTACACCAGAAGCGACTTGCAGTTTCTCAAGTCGCTCCTGACACGGAAAAAAAAACAGGAAAGCAGCCCTCTATCAGTACTTGCAAGATACTTCACTTCGGCAGAAAAAATGGAAATCAAAGATACAGAATGGGGGACGATGCCTGGCTTGACAGCAGTGTGTGCAAAAAAGATCTTGGAGTCGTTGTGGACAACAAGTTAAACATGAGCCAGCAATGTGATGAGGCAGCTAAAAAAGCCAATGGGATTCTGGCCTGCATCAATAGGGGAATAGCGTCTAGATCCAGGGAAGTCCTGCTCCCCATGCTCTATTCTGCCTTGGTCAGACCACACCTGGAATCACACTGTGTCCAATTCTGGGCACTGCAGTTGAAGGGAGATGTTGACAAGCTGGAATGAGTCCAGAGGAGGGCAACTAAAATGATTAAGGGTCTGGAGAACAAGCCCTATGAGGAGCGGCTTAAAGAGCTGGGCATGTTTAGCCTGCAGAAGAAAAGGCTGAGAGGAGACATGATGAGAGCCATGTACAAATACGTGAAGGGAAGTCATAGGGAGGAGGGAGGGAGCTTGTTTTCTGCTGCCCTGCAGACTAGGACACAAGGGAACAACGGCTTCAAACTACAGGAAAGGAGATTCCACCTGAACATCAGGAAGAACTTCTTCACTGTGAGGGCTGTTCGGCAGTGGAATTCTCTCCCCCAGGCTGTGGTGGAGGCTCCTTCTTTGGAAGCTTTTAAGCAGAGGCTGGATGACCATCTGTCGGGGGTGCTTTGAATGCGATTTCCTGCTTCTTGGCGGGGGGTTGGACTGGATGGCCCATGAGGTCTCTTCCAACTCTACTATTCTATGATTCTATGATTCTACTTATTACATTCTACTTTGGTTACAGGGCCAAAAAAAAAAGGAAATGAAAGCAAGCACGACGATTGAGCGGGTTTTATTTTCGTGTCGCCTCTCGTTTCCTGCAAAATTGTTGTCATTTGTTTTGTGTAAACGAACGGTCAAAAAAAAAACAATAGCACAAAAAAAGAAGGAAAATTTTTTTGCGCACACCTCTAATTGCTATCTCCAACACCCCTGGGATATCTTCTAATCCTATGATTCTAGGAAAACAAGCCTGCCACCAAAATGCCGAAATTCTTTATTTTTCACTGTACATCCAGGAATCCCTATGTAGCTCTAGCTACTCACTTGATTGTGTATTTCGTAACTATAAGCCTCAGCTATGACTGTAATACATTTGCATATGTATTCTCGCAGTGAGTACAGGGTCACAAGGAAGTTATTTTGCAGACTACGGGAAGGGCCAGGCAACACTATTCTTTATCTTAAGGGGAACCATCAAAATCCCTGTTTTTCTTACCGTTGTGATGGGGTGCCCCCAGAATGGACGCTTTCAGGTTCAGTGGTTGCTGCCGACGCCAAGGACAGGCTGGAGCCCGACTGTGCGCTGCTGAGATTATCCGCTGGCAAAGAAGAAAAAGAAATGTCAGAGGCTGCAAAAGAGACCTAAGCCCCTTCCTTCCATCATTGTGGGACCCAAATGGCTGCTGCTGCATAATGATGATGATGATAATAATAATAATAATAATAATAATAATAATAATAATAATAATAATAATAATATGGACTTGGGGCAGCTAACATGGGGCCAAGCCCAAAACAGAAACAAAATGTGACAAGTTAAAACCAATATAAATAACTAAAAACAGTATCATCATAACATTCAGATATGAAAACTAATTAAAATACAAAATACAATATAACACCATAGTGACCAAGTAAGGGAAAAGGTAATAATAATAATAATAATAATAATAATAATAATAATAATAATAATAATAATAATAATAATAATAATATAAATAAAATAAAAAATAATAAAAATAAAAAATAAAACTTACGAGTTGTGGAACACTTTGTCCCTGAATCGCTGTAGGATTCCTCTCGGTGAACCGACTTTGGCCTGGCCTTCTTGGGCTTGGGTTTGGGTTTGGGCTTCCCAAGGCCCTGTTCTTCCAAGATCTGCTGCTGCTTCCTTCTCAGATATTCTTGTTTGATGAGCTCTCTCCGGGCCTTCTCTTCCTCCTTCCGGACCCGGTCTTCTTCCGCTTTACGGCTAAAAAGACAGCAAACGAGATCATGTCATTCTCAAAACAGGGGAAAGAGTGAACGTTACAAAGACTTCTTTGTTTCCTCTAAAAACAGTAAATACTATTTCATTTACCGCACTTCATCTCTCTTTTGCTCAACCTCGGCCTCGAGTTGGAGTTTCCGAAGCCGTGTTTCTTCGGCTTTGCGCTGCTGCTTTAAGAGGAAGGCGGCACGTTTTTTCGCAAGTTCGTCTTCAGCTTTCTGCTCATCCTGCCAAATGGAAATTCAGGTAAGAAACAGTGCTACTATGGTGGGTGAGGAAATAGTCATACAGTTTTAAAATAGCCTAAAGTTACTAAAAAAAAAACCCCATGGCATAATGTAAACATGATGTGTATGTTTGTACACACCATGTTATATATGCTTAGCACCTTATAGTTGGTCACTTTAACGCTGAATCCTGGTTACTGTATCTGGACATTATTGATGGAGCTGATATTTAGGTTTTAATTCCTTGTTAATTGATTTATTATGTTCTGATTGCTGTATGGTTTTAACTGCTGTATGTTTGCAGTGGTATCTCCCTGAGTCCCTTGAGGAGATAGGGCAGTATATAAATAAAGTTTTTATTATTATTATTATTATTATTATTATTATTATTATTATTATTATTATTTGTTCACACATGCAATCTCTCAAATCTTAAAAGAGAAAGAGAATGCCCAATCTCATCAGATGAAATCTGATGAAGACAAAACCTATAAGTTACAATAAGCTGACGTTGACCTGAAGTGAGATAACAATAGTAATAATAATAATAAACAACTTTATTTGTATCCCGCCACCATCTCCTTGGAGGGACTCGGGGCGGCTCACAGGATGCACTCAATAGTGCAACAAAATACAAACACAAAAGAATACAAAGAGGTAAAATAATAACAATAAAAATTAACTCAATTACACATAAAACAGCAATAAAATCCCTATCAATTAAAAATACTATAAAAAAACTCAACAAGCCATAAAACAGCGGCGAATGCTATGGACAGTATCTGTCCTTGGTAATAGTACGTTTTACTGATTAGCCTATTGGCCGTATCAAAACATTTGACAAACACATTTAGCACATACAACATACAACCCACATTACAACCAAAGTTAAAATAAACAAGGTGTTAACAAGGGGTCAAGATCCTGAACCAGATCAAATATTTGCATCACCCCTACAATTTACACCAATCGACTCCAAATATGCAGTTTTTAGATATTATTATTATTAATTTATTTCTATCCTGCTTTTCTACGTGGGTGGGATTCAAAGCGGCATTGCTTTTAAAAGAAAAAGGCTATGAACAATATCTGTCCTCATAAAGTGATGTATATATTCTGTTTAATTATATTTATTTACTGTATTATTATAAGAGTTTTATTTAACTTACTATGTGGTGTGTAAGCATGTTTTATCAAGCCTTTTTGATACTGTGATATGGCCTAAGGGCTAATCAATACATTTACTACTACTACTGTCCTCATAAAGTGCAACGGTGACCACTCACTAAGTCCTCGAATATAATGGTCATAATCCCTAGGTAAAGGTAAAGGTTTCCCCTGACGTTAAGTCCAGTCGTGACTGATCTGGGGGTTGGTGCTCATCTCCATTTCTAAGCCGAAGAGCTGGCGTTGTCCGTAGACACCTCCAAGGTCATGTGGCTGGCATGACTGCATGGAATGCCGTTACCTTCCCGCTGGAGCGGTACCTATTGATCTACTCACATTGGCATGTTTTCGAACTGCTAGGCTGGCAGAAGCTGGAGCTAACAGCGAGCACTCACTCCGCTCCCCGGTCAGCGCTTTAACACACTGAACCACTGGAGGCTCCTAATCCCTAAACATGGTCAAAAACTTGGTCAGGTGTTTCTGAAAAACAAGGTAGAATTTCAACTACGGTATGCTTTGCTCTTACCTTAAAGAAAAACCCAAGTCCTGATTTCTGGTCAATTTCACTGCCCTGGCTCTCGACCTCTCCCTCATCCGGACCTTTTAAATCCGACAGATCGACTTCAATAAGGCTACTTTTGCTCCTCTGGGATTCCTCTGCTGGGACAGTCTCTTTGCCTGAGCCTTCGAACGAAGCAAGGCTAAAGTCTTCCACATTACTATTCACATCTTTGATTGCTTCAGAGAGGATATTGGTGTCCTTGGGACTGGAGAAGGTAAACCCACCCCGTTGGTTGCTCTCGTCACAGAGTCTGTAGCTCTCAAAAGAGAGCTTCTCCTGGGGAGTGGTATTGTTTTCAACGGTCATTTCCGTTGGCGTCTTGGCCGTATTGTTTGAAGGGAACTGTCTTAAGTGGGGCAAGGTGTCGACGCTGGGGGTCGGGGTCTTGATGCGTGCCGTGGTTTGCTGGCGCTCCTTGACCACCTTGAGTTCGGACGGCCGCCCGGAGCGGGAGCTCCGCCCTTGACCGAGCCGCGGCGGTTTACGAAGGCTGCTCATCCCGGTCGGGGAGAGGGGCTCCACAAAATGAACGGGGGCTCTGATCTTTTGGTCCTGAGACCCGCCCCGCGATGACGGCATCGTCGGAGCCTTCATGAGAAGCTCCTGCTGCTGAGAAATCTTGAGAATCGCCTGCTGGAGCGTGCTGATGGTTTCGTTCAGCTTTTCGATGGAGAGATCGCACTCGTTGACGTCCGACGATTCGATGTTCTCCTCCAGGAGCGCGGCAGAGATCATTTTGCTCTTCTCGATCTCGTGCAGGGTGGGCTCTTTTGGATTGTTCTGCTCCACAAAGGCAACCGTTTCCTGAGCTTTCACCTTGGCGGCTTCGAGGCTGTCCAGTGAATCTTCGCCCCCTTCTTCTCTCATGAAGAACGCCTCCGATTTAGAGGTCAAAGAAGCATCGTCCAAGCCTTCCCCGTTGTGCCTCGAGTATTCTTTCGTGAAGTGTTCTGGCTTCAGCGGCTGGGAGACATCGGCAACTTTCCCTTTCTTCACCACGTGCAGGAAGGCTGCCTTGCCCAGTTTTAGCCGCTGCCGGGCAGATAAGGTCTCCATCTTCTTCTTCTGGGCTTCGATCGCTCTCCGCTTCTCCTCCAACTGCATGTGGAGCTGAACTAGTTCAGACGCCAAGAGATTAACGTTATCTTTACTCTGCCTGTTGGGGCTTTGCTCCCGCTTCTGCTTCCATGTGGTTAGTGGGGCCGGGCAACACTCCGACCCATCTGGGGTGGTCTTTTGCGAGCTACTCGTGCTGGATTTTGTCTCGTAACTGTTCAACCGGTGCAGCTTCCGTTCTGCAAAACTTGTCATCCTGGCACTCCCGCTGGTCATGGAGACGCTGCTGACCTGAGAGATCGTACTCAGGCACGGGCTGGACCGCCCGCTGCCGTCATCTTTGTCTTCGTGTTCCTTGACTTTCATGTCTTCTTGCAATTTCGCCGATTCCTCTTCCCCTATATACTTGGCAATTATCGGATGATCGTCAGCTATTAAATCCTGCTCAGCTTCCTCCATGTCTAGGATGTCCGAGTCCGAGTCCTGCCTGACCATTGTCCACGTGCTTTCCGTCGCATAGGAATCAGGGGTCTTGACATAGCTAGCATTTGCACCGGTCATTGCATCCTCCTCCGTTTTGGCAGCGTGAAGGAAGAACCCTCCAAAGGACTGGTCTCGCGTCGAAGGCTCCAAACTACTACTTGCCTGCGGTCGAAAGGTTTCTGGCCTGAGCTCCAAGTGCAATGCTGGATCCGCCAAGCTGGAACTTACAGCTGTTGTTAATTCAGGACTAGGAGTCACATTAAAAGTCCTATTAAGGTTGTGGTCTCCATGACTGCCGTTGGTTTTCTTACGCACCGTGTGCCCCTCGGTCAGCCTCTTTGCTCCAAAGCCTCTCATCTTTCCTTCCCCGCACTCATCCTCTTTATTGATGATCTGTTTCTCTTTCGCCGGCCGTAGAACAGCAGGCATTAAAGGCTCGAGGAAAAAGCTCTCCGGTTTACTTTCAGAGGTTTCGCTTTTTGAAGCCCACGCAGTGGCCACTCCGCCAGGCGACCGGGCCGGCACGCTTTGAAGCTCAAGGCCACCCTGGTTTGGCGCCGCATCTGGGCGAATGATCGCAATCAGCTCCTCATCCTCGTCTTCTATCTCAACGTTGCTCAGCAAGCTCCTACCGCTGCTTTTCGGCGGCACAGACTGAGGATGCTGCTTCGGAGTGATGTTGATAATGTTCGAAGCCAGGCTGTCTTTGCTGATTGACCGGGCCAAGCTAATGCTGTCGCCGGAGCTGGGATCGGCATCGCTGCTTGCGGCGTGGTGGAGAACAAACGGCGTTGGTTGAGAAAGAGGCCTGGAAAAGACAAATGGCTGTTAGTGTTGAAACTCAAGCCCATCCTGCCCAAATTTATAGTCCTCATCAAGAAAATAGAGGCAGGTGAGTTAGGTGGCATGGAACAGCTTTCCAAACTAACATATACCCTCAAGTACGATATGCACTGGTAAATGGTCAATAAACAGGTAAAAAATATAAAGTTATATTTAATGAAATACAGTAAGTACAGAATTTACAATTGTAATGTTGATGCGCGGTACAACAAAACGAATATATAACCAAACAATGCTTGCTCTATACATAATTTTTCCGCTTGTGAAATCAATCAGTTGAGCCAAAGAGCATGTAGAATACACAACCGGTTTCGACTTAAAAGCTTAAAACTTTTGATTTTGCTATAGTCACTGTTTGTTTCTTTTGTTCAGTACCCATCAGAGAAAAAAAGATATAAGAATACAAACTTGAGAGAGTAATGTAAAGGGCGTTTCATGTGAGGATGCCTGCCACGTAGATATGGGTGAAATGTCAGGAGAGAATGCTTCTGGAACATGGCCATCCAGCCCAGAAAACTCATAGCAACCCAATGATCTGTATGTCAGAAACAGTGATTCTGAATATCCCAACACTTATTTTGGATGCATGTAATTTTTTTCCAAGTATAGTTTAAACATTACTCTAGGGACTATGATTCTATTATATAAGCCTCACTTTCGGTCTTCCCATCCAAAGTTATACAACACTGTTGAGATTTTAAATTCAGCTTTCCCACAAAACACACATTACCTTTGTTTCTTCTCAGGCCACGCGAGAATTGAATCCCGGGGCTGCCCATCCACTCGAGTCAATGAATTGGAACGATTCCGCTGGCCTAAAAAAGGATATATTGCACAAGTTTTAAAAATCACTTTGTTTTTAAAGCTTGGTATGCTAAAATGTGTCCTAAACAAGACTTCACCAGGTGAGGGCAGTATAGTGAGTGTTTTTAATAAGGAGCTCAAGCTACTCCTCTAATGACAAATACAAGACTTTTTTTTCATGGCAGGAACGCATTGAGAAATTGCAAGACTCTTCTGGTGTGAGAGAATTAGCCATCTGCAAGGATACTGCCCAGGGAACGGCCAGATGTTTGATGTTCTATCATCCTGTGGGAGGCTTCTCTCATGTCCCTGCTTGGGGAGCTGGAGCTGACAGAGGGAGCTCATCCATGCTCTCCCCGGATTCGAACCGGCAACCTTCAGGTATAGTCATGCCTCCGATGGCCTAGGGGATAAAAGCCTCGTGACTTGAAGGTTGGGTTGCTGATCTGAAAGCTGCCAGGTTTGAATCCCACCCGGGGAGAGTGCGGATGAGCTCCCTCTTTCAGCTCCAGCTCCATGCGGGGACATGAGAGAAGCCTCCCACAAGGATGGTAAAACATCAAAACATCCGGGCAATGTCCCCTGGGCAACGTCCTTGCAGACGGCCAATTCTCTCACTCCAGAAGCAACTCCGGTTGCTCCTGACACGAAAAAAAAAGTAGCCATGCCATGATTGAATTAACCCTACAATGAACTTATTTCCAGAAAACCCCCCAGAAAATATCACCTATGAACAGAGAAGTCTGAAGTATTTTTGTTAAGGACTATAAAACCTAAAATGCGCAAAGTCTTGATAGAATTAGCTAACTAGAAGCTGCAGTGGCACAACTGGTTAAACCCTTGTGCTGGCTGAACTGCTGACCTGAAGGTTGGCAAGGATTCCCCTAGGCAGGAAGCAGTCAGGCTTTGAAGCTGCAAGGCTATTGAATGCTAATCAAGGCGATCAATTGCAACATTCACACTTGCCTCAAACACCCAAGAGTTCTTTCTCCCAACCAGGACACTATTCCACAGATATATAAACCCCACTTGGCTAGTTTCCATCAAACCTCACAACCTCTAAGGATGCCTGCCGTAGATGTGGGTGAAACGTCAGGAGAGAATGCTCCTGGAACATGGACATAGAGCCCAGAAAACTCACAGCAATCCAACTTTTCCCATATTTTTATGATACAACCAATTAGGAAATGACATATAATATTAATAATATTATAATGTAATACAATATAATAATAATACACGATTGTAATCGTATATTATATATTCCATATAATATTACTAATAATTAATATTACTGAGTCCCTTCGGGTGAGAAGAGCGGGATAGAAATGATGGAAATAAATAAAATAATAAATAATATTGTAATATAGTAATATAGCACAATATAGTAATATATAATACTTATATTGTGCTATGCTAATAATATAATATATTATTTGTACATATAACTTGTAAGCCACCCTGAGTCCCCTTCGGGGTGAGAAGGGCAGGATATAAATGTCGCTAATAAAAAATAGATAGATAACCCAGGAACAAAAATCGTGCTACATAGGGTTGTTGTATGTATTCCAGGCTGTATGGCCATGTTTCAGAAGTATTCTCTCCTGACGTTTCGCCCACATCTATGGCAGGCATCCTTAGAGGTTGTGAGGTGTTACATAGTGTAATAGATTAACCCCATTGTTGTCTCTGAATATCCAGTATTACGGCCATTAAGGGTTTTGCACATACGTTCCACAAAGAAAAGTTCTTGTCTACCTGAACTGTCTTCCCCTTGCAGTGACTTCTGTTGCTTCTGTCTCAGTGGCAACAATGGATGGGCTGGACTGAAAGCAGGGCTTCCTTTCCCGCTATTTGGAAAAAAATATACAGAATATATTAATGCGTGCGAAGGCAGCTGGAAACAATACCATAGTAGGAAAAACACACCATTATCTTTTCCAGCTCACTTCCAAAACAAAACAATTTTGCAAAAGAAAACCCTGAAAAGTGGATACTATAAACACAGCTGTAATAGCAGCCTGAGATGAACAGGTCAGGCTCACGTTAATGAAACACATCGTCTTAAAAGGATCTCATATTTAAATTAAAAAGAAAAGAACCAGGACGAGGGGGAAGAGTGAATAACAGCACCGGTCTCAAGAGCTCTCTTCAAACAAAGTAATTACCATAGTCTGACTAGGACAATCTGCGCAAGCGGAGAACGAACGCTGTCGTGAAAATGTGACATGCAAAACCCTCAGTGAAATGTAATGCCAGACAAGCTCACAAAGATTGAGAGAGAAGTGACTAACACCAGTAGTAGAATCCAGCAAATGTCACAGCCAGCTTAGGTTCAGAAAATGACATGTGAGGAGAACTTTTACAGATGAAGACTAGCAGAAAAAAGGCAGGTAATACCTGTTGCAGGTTTCCAAAGGGAGCTGAGTTGGGGGTTGCACCTCGGCCACACTGGAAGCAGCTGGACTAGCCATAAAGCTTCGTTTTGTTGCATTGGAAATAGGAATGGGTGGGCGGCTGCTCTTCTGCTGCAACATTGTTTTAGCTAAATATCCATTTATACCATTAGTGTCAGTTTTAAAGCAACAATCAATCAAACAAACAAATCAAACAGGAGTTTTCAAAAAAACATTTCATGTAATTTGTTACAACGGTTAAAAAAATTAAAAAGTTTAAAAGTAAATGTAATCAAAAATATTTTAACTAGTAGGATACAAACTTCAAAACAGTTATTCTGAAACCCTGTAACAAGTCGACATGACTATTTTAAGAGAAATCAGCCCTAAGAAAAGCTGGTGGAGAAGGATAAGGATATGATACTAAATGTCAATACACAATAAAAAGATGGTAAAATAATAAATAATATGTGCCCAGGCTTTTAACGAATAAATGATAAAGACGACCCAGACTGTTATATGGATAAAGTAGGAGGATATTGGACAAACGGATTTTAAGTATATGTTTTATGTTTTATATTTTATACAGTATTTAACTGGTTGTAATACATTTTTATATGTTGTTGTTTTAATGATGTGTCGGCATTGAATTGTTGCCAATTGAGTCCCTGAGTCCCTTCGGGTGAGAATATTGGAAATAAATAAATAAATAAATTCCCAAGTTTTTCCCAAAGGTTATAAATGCCATTTTCCAAAAGTCTTAGGTTTTAAAATAAGTTTGAAAGGAATATATGGCTCTTCTGACAGCTTCCTATGCTAGACTTTAAGACTAATTCTTAGAAAAGTCTATAGATAAAACCCCAAGGTTCTGCTAGAATATTTTGAGGCGCTATCAGTTGAAATCTCTCACCGTCTTTCACTTCTTGGAGGTCCCTGGGCTGCACAAAGTCCGGCTTGACGATCTCAAACCACCAGAACAACTCGGCGATGAAAACCATAACGTTGGGCTGGAAAACGAGAAAAGTTAACATGAGGAAGCCATCGGTGCATCATTTAAAAATAGCACCTTCCATTTGCGGGACTTACCTTTAAAACTAAAGGTGCGTAGAGCATGTCTTCCAAGGTGAGGTAAAAACATTTATTGAGATATTCGTTAGCGAATTCCCGAAGCAGCTGGATGTTATAGACACTGTCAGCAATTGATGTCACCTCCTTCAGGCAGATTTCTAAAGGAGGAAAATTATCAGTATCACAAGAAATTATCAGTAGTTATCAGACAGCAGGAAACTATCAACCATCCCAGCAGTGATTTGAAATAGCCAGCAGGACATGCTATGGTAGCACTATTCATAGAAGGTCCAAAGTGCAGAAAGTCCAGAAGCCATAGTAATAATAGTAGTAGTAGTAGTAGTAATTTTTTTTTCGTGTCAGGAGCAACTTGAGAAACTGCAAGTCGCTTCTGGTGTGAAAGAATTGGCCGTCTGCAAGGATATTGCCCAGGAGACGTTGCCCAGATGTTTTGATGTTTTTACCATCCTTGTGGGAGGCTTCTCTTATGTCCCCACATGAAGCTGGAGCTGATAGAGGGAGCTCATCTGCACTCTCCCCGGGTTGGATTCAAACCTGGCAGCCTTCAGGTCAGCAACCCAACCTTCAAGTCACATGGCTTTAACCCACTATGCCACCAGGGGCTCCAATAATAATAATAATAATAATAATAACAACTTTATTTTTATACCCTGCCTCCTCCACCTCCCCGAAGGGATTTGGGGTGGCTAACACAGGGCCAAGCCCAAAAGAACAAATAAAAACACAATAAAATACAGGTAAAATAGCATCAATAATCAAATACAACACCCAGAACAACTACTTTCAAAGTATGGCCCACACAATTAAACAGGAAATAATACTATCAAACCAGGAACAGATTATTTTTTCCAAAATTACATAGCATAATTATAAAAATATTAAAAATCCCAGGGTTTGATCCAACCAAAGTTAATCACTTTTGTCTCATTGGTGAGACTTTTCAGCATGTACTTAAGCATCTCTCAATGCACGCATCAGAACTGAAGCAATTGGTTTTGGGGGCATCCCACTCCCTGAAACAAGATGGGATTATAACAAGTACCACCGTCAAATGCTGCTTCCAAGCTACTTTGATATGTCCTTAGCATCCTGTTGAAACTGTTTAAAAAGTAGGTCACTTTGAAAAAGAAAAGAAAATGCTTCTCCGCATACCATCTAGCTTCATTTGTTCGGGGCAATAGTAATGGATTACAGCCAGTAAAGCAGCCCCATCGCTGCAGTCCTTCATCAGATCTTCAAGCAACGGGAAAAACGGCAACTGCCGACTCGAAAGGTGATCCCGGCGATAACGTACCTGACAAAGGAAGACAGAGTTTCCCGTCAATGTAGGAAAACGGCTTCTTGTCACTATGCTACCAATCCTTAATGGGTATTTTAGTTGGCTAAACTCTATTTTCACATCTAGCTGGAATACAGTTTTCTATCCAAGCAGCTTTCATTATCAGCCTGCTAATCTTGGGGTAACTTTCCCAACCACCCATGCTACCGAAAAACTAAAAGCTCTTCAAAACAGGGAAGCCTTTATCCAGAGGAACAATGCAGCAAATATAAAGTCTGAAATGCACAAATAAATCCAACTGGCAAACAGGAACAACTTTCTACTTTTATTATGAACCTATATCTGACTGTCTCTCTTTGAGAATGAACATAAATCTGTAACCACTTCATTGGATGTGTTGCAATAGCAGATTCCCAGATTAGCTTAGTGTTTACACCTTATTTTTTGGTTATTTAATATTTAATGTTTATTTTACTTAAGTGATATGTCTTCACTGTTCTAATGTAGCACAAATCCTATGTAAAATCATACTACATATTTTTGACATTAATATTGAAATCTGAAATATATACAGAAAGTCTTTACTTTTCTTTACTTTACATATATGTGTAGGAAATGTAGTATAGGACCAGTTTTTTGGTCCAAATGAGCAATTGCTTCAAGCAGAAAATGACATATATGGCTAGTAATTAAACCTAAGTAAATTTACTAAGTAAACATAACACTTCAGCAAGCCCTTTCCTCACTTCTGTTCAAAATACCACAATATATTATGAAAGCTGCTACAGTTAGTGCACAATATCAGACAGACGCAACTGACAATCTGAGCTACATAGCACAAAAGCAGTGCAATGAGTAAAAACAATCCTAAATTAATTGAACGGAGCCCATGTTCAGTTGTTAAATCACATTTGACTAATACTTACCTGGAGATAGACACCACTAGACTAAAAATGATCAACTAGCTAGCCAGCTATGTAAGCTATCTAGGTATGAAACATGGATATATTTGAGGAAAGCTCATGCCGAGGAGTTAGTTATGCAAATAAGCAAGTTTTGGAGTTGTTTGCAAATTAATTTTGAATTAGGAAGGTTGGTTTACGGTGACCCATGCAAAAGGAATACTGAGTTTTGCCCAATTTTGAAATATATAGATGGATGTGTTTTATTAAACAGTGAAGGACACCATACGGAAAAAATTAATCGGGAAGTTTTATAATGTAAGATGAAGGCTGTTTATCCTCCAGCTTGAAGCTCTCCATAAATACGTAATGTAAATGTGAATCATACTGTACCACACGAGCATATTCCACTGGCTCCAGCATGCAGTGCGATAGCGCATGCATCAGATCAGGCTTTTGCAACAAAACAGCAAGATACAAGACGGCAATCAGAATCATGTTAATACACTCAAAAGGGCTAATACCCCTTATATCCCAAAACATGATTATTTGAGTCAAGGCGATTACCATACAAAGCAAGGTGATCTGATTAGTTTAAAGCATAACCCCCACCCAATATCCCCCCAATTTCTGAAACTGATGCAACAAAAGAAGGAAAATTCCTGAAGGACTACAAAAAAGCTTCCTGGCTTATCAAATACTTGCATCGTACTGTCAGCTAAACCACATACAATGCAGGATCCACTGCATTCCTAACTACAATTTCAGACATCATTCCTAGAACAAGTCATAGCAACATTTTTTAAAGTCTTGTATTCCATCACCTACTACTAAGAAACAGGCACTCCTAAGCATTTTATGATACCTGCCAATGTAAATCCAAAGCATTCTGTTAATACCCATATGACTGAGACAGGCTCTACAATGCCTCCGGAAGTGAATCACAAAGCACTGATTTGAAGCACCCAATGACAAATCATCCGCATTTGTGGATCTGATTACTCACAGATTCTCTCTAGGAATTTCTAGAGCCTCCAGCATAATCCTAGTGAATTTCCATTGCAGGATCAAGTCTCACTCTGGAGAACCTAGACATTCCTACAGAAAACACCTCTCTAGGAATCTCTAGGTCTTCCAGTGTGATTCACTATATATATTTATTTCTTACAGTTGATGACCAGCACCAAAAAAAAAAAAAGAACAATGAACAACAATGAACAAAAATCACAACAATTGTGATTCAATTGCTGGATGTTAATCAAAGTTGTGGTGAAGTACCCAGAGATTCCTAGAGAGATATTCTCTATGTAACAAAAAGTCCAATTTTAAATTAAAATTGGCACTTTCATGGGATCTTGTGCCCCTAAGTCAAGTGAATTATAAGCACTGACTGTACTCACAATTTTTTTTCATGTCAGGAGCAACTTGAGAAACTGCAAGTAGCTTCTGGTGTGAGAGAATTGGCCATCTGCAAGGACGTTACCCAGGGGATGCTCGGATGTTTTGATGTTTTTACTATCCTTGTGGGAGGCTTCTCTCATGTTCCAGCATTGAGCTGGAGCTGATAGAGGGAGCTCATCCACGCTTTCCCCGGGATAGATTCGAACTGGCAACCTTCAGGTCAGCAACCCAACCTTGAAGTCATCAGTCCTGCCAGCACAAGGGTTTAACCCACTCCTCCTCTCACAATATATATACTATATATGCATACAAAAGAGTGGGGAGCATTATTTAGTGTAATAATGAACTTAGTGTAATAATGAACGAACTAATTTTTTCTACAAAACTGTGAAACCAAAACAACGGGCATCATTTTATCATGAATGAGAGCTCTACCATTTCCGTCTCTGGAACAATACACCTTTAACAGACTTGTAATTTCAGAAGTGACTGTGAGATGTTTGACCACAAAAAGATAACTCTGCATTGTAAACAAACCCTTCAACATCACTTCACCTAAATCCACTGTACAAAATCTACTGGATCAAAATATAAACCCTCTTGAAATCTATCACCAAAAAAGATGCAAGCACCATGACTTTAAACTGACCAGCTTCACCTTAGCACTGCATGAACAAAGTTTTTGACTGTGATTTCCTTGCTCTTCCATCTCCAGATTTGGCCTATCAACCATTCTGAAAATGCTGTGTCGTGATGACTATGCTGTATGTACAGTATGCAGAACCATGTAAATGAAATCTACATTTTCTTAAGGCAAAGAGGTTATCGCAGTTTGTGAAAGCAGCATCGCAAATGGAAGCAAACACCAAGAAAAGAAGAATTGAAAGCCATGGTTTAGTGGATGACAACTGTTGTGTAGAATTAATTAACTTACAGGTACTAATTTCCAATACCATTTGGAAGGAGACTGCTCAGGAAGCAGGGAAGGGAAGGTGGGAACAGGAGAGGAATATCAGCAGAGCGAGTTATAAGCAATACCAAAACAAACCCAACTGACAGACACTTTCATATCATGGAATAATTAAAAATACATCATTGTCCAGAACCAAATTAAGCAATTTCACACCAGTAGCATATTACGCCATTTCATAGGCGCCAGTTAGAACTTAGGTCACAGCATTTTGCTTTACTGATGCGCAACTGTATTATTGTGTTAATTCTTACAAAAGAAATCAGGCCACCTTTGAAGTCACTGACGTTTGAGAAAATCATACATTTTCCAGTAATGAAAGTGTAACATTTCTCCACAATATTAGTTCACCGGAATAGTTATGGGGGAGGAAATAGGAGGGCAGTTGCACACATTCGCTGCTGATCCTTCTGGATGACTAGTACATGCTTTATTAGTATTGATCAAGAATTTGTTAGATTTCTCAAAAATGCGACCCAGAAAAAAAAATCAGAATAAATGCTGAAAACTGTATATTAATTCCATAGTTGCTTCATTCCCAAAGAAGCAGGATTCAAATGTTAAACAAGACATAGCAGTGACATTTTAACACACACACCCCCAAATACGGAGAAAGCAGCTCTAATCCAAAGTATCAGAGTAGCCTCCAGTCACCAGCCTCTCCATCCAACTCGAAACAGGGAAACAAATGGCAAGAAGTTCTTGAGAACATGAAATTGCTAAGGTCAGAAAGACCAAAGGAAAAAATAGGAAACCAGGAACATCACAAAACTATATTCAAGGAAATATATCAGGGCATTGTGACTCTCACAGTTCTTGACATGGGAGAGGCAAGCTTAACAGAAAGATTCACATCCAAGACATATGGATACAGCTAACGTCCTATGTCTACCAGTTCTTACCTTTTGATGACCTGGGCTTTCTAGCAACTGCTGCTTCAGTTTGATCTCCTTCTCTGTTATCTCTCTCATTTTTAGGTTCACCTAAAGGTGGGAAAAGGGGTAAAGAATGCCATGAATTCCCCTAAAAATCTTTATATGGCTTAAATTTGCTACCAGTTGGTTTCACTCCACCAGTTATTCTTCTCTACCGCTAAACTTTATTTATTTATTTATTTATTACTTATTAGCAACATTTATATTGTGCCCTTCTCACCCCGAGGCGGACTCAGGGCGGCTTACAAGTTATATGTACATACAATAGCATAGCACAATATAAACATTATATATTACTATATTCTACAATCACATTATACTGCAATATTAATAGTAATATATAATATATTATATAATATATAATTATAATAGTGCATTATTATATTGTATTACATTATAATATTATTACCAATATTATATGTATACACAATAGATTATATTATTAGTATAGCATGAATTATATGTTGAATAATTCAGTTCAAAATAATACGTTGCATAGGGAAATCCAGATGTATTGTCTCTGAAACTTTCATTACAAAGCTAGCTGGTGGTTTTTCATAGATTATAAAACAACATAACATGACAATTATTAAAACCAAGACATCAATTACTACGTACAGAGGGTGATTAGTGCAAAAAACTATGAGTATCTGCTTCTTTTGAGCTTTCCATAGGCATGGGGTAGGCTTATGTTCCTACAACCCAAAAAATAAAAAGTACTGCTGTTTTATGAAGTTTTTATTGAGGCGGAACACCTCCAAGATTTCATTGGGGAAAAAATCTTCAATGAACCCCTTTCCTCTAGTTCATTCTTTTCACTTCCACTTGAATTAGCCCACATCAATACATTAAAACACTACTGCACACCCTTTATTTACCTTATTAATCCAGAATATCATTGCATCTTCCAGATCATAGGGTAAGTCCTTTGAGGCACTGAACGTAGAAAAACATTTGACACTTGCAACCACTTTCTCAATGCTAATCATCTCCACCGTGTAGGCCATCATGAGAGCGTCAATCATTCCCATGTGAGGACTCTAAGGAACAAAGGACATGGGTTGATTCAAATAGATTCAAATGAGCCACCATCCAGAGTTAAAGAGAAAGGCTGGAGAGTAGCATTTAGGTGAGGTGAAATGTAAGTGAAGAGCCCTTTTCTGAAGCTCACCATTTTGATAGGTGCGGAGGCAAGATCCAATTCAGACACCGGTGAATCGTCACTCTCCATGGCGTAAATCCCTTTCCGAGACAGTGCCTGGATGACCGACTGGTGTCCCTGCAGAGCGGCCACCTGATCCCCTTTCAAAATGAGGCTGCAGACGCGGCAGTAGAGTTCGCTGGACAGTAACAGCTTGATGACAGGTGGCTTAATATGTTCCTGCTCATACTGGTCTATATAAAATGGGTCCTTCAGTTCCTCTGGGATATTATCTGAAACAAAAGAGAAATGAAGTCAAAACTAGAGATTTTTTGCCACACAGAAATGAGACAAACACATATACTTACTGACAACTTAGTCCCGGAAAACAAAACAAACTTTGGAAAACAAAGGAGAAGCAACTTATTGGGGCAGCAGCATAAAACCATTCCTTCTTTCACCTGTTGTGTTGTGATAATTAATGCTGAAAGTACTTATTATTATTATTATTATTATTATTATTAGCGACATTTATATCCCACCCTTCTCACCTCGAAGGGGGCTCAGGGTGGCTTACAAGTTATATATACATACAATATATTATATTATTAGTATAGCACAATATAAGCACTATATATGCATTATATATCATTATATTGTACTATACGACTATATTGCAATGTTACTTGTAATATTACATGTAATATAAATATACAACTATAATAGTGTATTATTATTATTATTATTACATTGTATTCCATCATAATATTATAATATTAGTATAGTATAATATGAGTATTATATATTATTATATTGTTAAATATATGTTCTGCCATAACACAAGTGTAATCCAGCAATCTGGAAAGAATAGAACTGAGTGTTTAATAGACAGATTAGATTAAGTATTCTGTACACTGTAACAGTTGTTAGAAACAGGTCAGAAAAGGAAAATGTTCACCTAAATAACAACAACAACAACAGCAACAACTTTATTTTTCTATCCTGCCTCCATCTCCACGTAGGGACTCGTGGTGGCTAACATAGGGCAAAGCCCAAAAACAATAGAACAGAATAAAACAGATAAAAACAGCATATTCAAATAAGCAAAACACAATAAAATTAGACGTAAGTACAAATGTGATACAATAACTATAAAACCAAGTTAAAACATACAATAATAAAATACGAAGGCCACCAATTTGAAGGATGGGGTAACATGGGAACATAATTTTTGGTCATATGATTGCTTGAAATCTGCAAATTTGGCAATGAAGTATACAATTAACTCAGCAACCATTTTTAATTCAAATGACACATACTTAAATGTATGCTGGACATGCATTATCACATTCAGCTGAACAGATGATTATTCTGAAGACTCGGGTTGGCTCTATTAATCATCTTCATGATACGAAAAACATGCATCATAAATTGTATGTTCTCTAGAGTCCACAGAAAGGCGATTGTTTCTTTTGGCCCACTGAACAAAGCAGTGTCTCACTGTACTACAGTGCTTTCATACCACATCAGACTCAAGTTTTGAAATAAATCAAAATGGGGCACTGTTACATTACATGCAAAAGGCATCAGGACACGCCACAGACTTTATCACCCTGAGGGACTGTCAGCAACGTGCTGCTTAAACTGTCCAACCAGTTTACCTTCCCTCCCTGACATCACCGTCTCTGTGCAGCATTTCCATATTTCTTGCATAAGCACAATGTATAGCAGAATTGAAATGAGAGCTAAGTTGGTCAGCATAGTATTATTTGAACTGATTAAAATATTCTGCACGAAAGGGAATTCTAACATAGACCATGAATTAAGCATTGCCGCATTGCAATCCCAATATAATTCCATGATTTTGAAGCCAAGTATAGATACGTATATCTAGAACTTGTCCCACAAGTCACTGTTTAAATTCAGTCCCCATGGCTATAACAAACACAAACACAAGCCAAACAATTACTTTGTTCTTCACTAGGGAGCATAATTAATGTGGGCATATTATAAAAAGCAACACACTATTTTATACTATATGTTTAACAAAGCACAAACTATCCCAAGAGGAAGTACAATGATAGTACAAAGTCTATTTATTTCAAGGTCCAGTTATACATCTTTAAAACTGCAATTATAAGTTGTGTTATGAGGAGAGATGTGCTTGCTGCTTCATAAATTCCTAAATATTTCCATGAACAGTAAAGTGAATACCAAAAGAACTTGATCCACTGCAACTCCCAATTCACATTATCTATAAACCTAAAAACTGGAAGTAACACCTCAACTGAAAACAAATTCAAGCCACGTGATGGCAGGAATACAGTGAATTACTTTGCACTACCACAAAGCAAGCAAATGTTAATCCATTAAGCACATTAGAGTTTGGCAAATTAGAGTTAGATTAAGAGGACTATCTAATTTCCACAACATGGGTGCATGTTATATTTTGTCCCACTTAAAAGTACTGTGATAATAAGTAGCTAAGAATACTTACTTGAAAAACTAAAAATTCAAAACAGACAAGAAGCAATTGATGTCTTGGTTTTAATAAGTGTCATGTTATGTTGTTTTATTATGTTATTATATTGTGTTTTACATTTATGGATTATTTGTTAATTAATGTTGTGGTTGGGTTGTTTTATCATGTAAGCCGCCTCGAGTCCCTTCGGGGAGAGGGAGGCGGGGTACAAGAATAAAGTTGTTTTTTATTATTATTATTATTATTATTATTATTATTATTATTATTATTATTATTAGGACATTGTGCAAGACATTGATTCATAGTCCTGCTTGACAAAGATCTACTGTAAAAGTTCCAATTAAACTCCAGGTTTTTGTTATTTTTTAAAGGTGTTTCAGACCAGGTATGTCTATCTAGTAATGATACACACAGTATACAGCATTACACAAAATAGATGGATGCTTTGCTAAGTTCTAGAATGCAGATGCAGTGAAGAAGAAAAAAACACAATGATTAAAATATCTGCGGCCTATTATACAAAAACCATTCTTATAAATTCTGAGCCATCGGAAAGAAGATAGGGATGCATGTGGTTGCCAAAAATGACTCACACTGCAAGGGCCTAAGAAGCCTGTAAGATTCAGTGTATATTATCTATAGTGTGTAACACAGCACTAATTTAGCAGAAACAAAACCAGAGAAATGGCAGGATTTCAAGCACTTCCAACTGTAAGCTATTTACAATAAGGGGCGGGGATGGGGGTTGTGGGCAATACATAGACAAGCCTCCTGGTTGGCATTTATCCTTGCATTTGAAAACATAGGAACAGGCCAGTCAGCAAATCAGTTTGACACAATTGATATTTAAAACACAGATCATCTCAAAACCACTTAACATCGGAAAGGGCAAAGCAAAAGGGAAAAAAAATAACAAAAGCATCATCACCCAATGGGGAGTCTTACCTATTCCATAGGCTTTTGCACAGATCCACTGTAGATTAGCTGCTATTTTTGCTCTGGCTGAATCATAGAGCTCCAATGGAACGATCTCAGCTGCACTATCTGTTAGAGCATCCATTTTTCTTCTTGTGCTATCCCCACCAGCACAAACATCAGCATCCACCATCTGAAAGAAAAATGAAAGAAACCCGGGCCTAGCACTCCAAAAACTACAATTTACAAGATACATCGCAGTTTCACGCGTACAACGCTGGGTACAGATCCTTCAGCTATTGAAATGCCAGAGGTGTTTTTTTTTTCCTTTTCTTTTTCTGAAGGGGTTTGATCAGTGTGAAGCAGTCAGACTATGCAATGCTTTGTTTATATATATTAATTAAAAGGAACAGACTACATACTCATCCTTCTAGACTGGCCGCGCACGCCTCTCCCCCTCTAGAGTTACCAGCCTGATGATATAAACAGGTACCAAGCAGTTTACTGAAGGGGAAAATTCTATTATCTGATTTCTCCAACAATGGAATGGGGGCAGGTAGCAAGAGTGGCACAGCAGGGGAAGGCGGCAACAGAAGGCAGCAGGCCTAAGGTTCCCTTGCTCTTGGATACCCTTGTCTCTTTCCTTCATCCTACCCCTAAGAGGGATCAGCAGCTGGCTGAGATGAAGAAAAGCACCAGACACTCCGCGAGGGAAAAGGATGAAGTGAGAGAGAGCAGGATAGGAATCCTTCCACGACATCTCGCATGTCCGTTTCATGCTCCGGTAGCAGACACCAGGAACCGGGTGGCAAAAAGGAAGGTGCTGAGACATACCTTTCCTGCAGGAGTCTCACTCCCCAACAAAGACAACAAAGGGCATCTTTTCAGCACCGTCTTTCTCATCCATCTCACTCTCCTGCTTCCCAAAATACCCCATGGCCTCTAGCCAATTATAATCTCCCCTAAGAATTATTATTATACCCCTAGGGTATTATTAGGGACGTTGTTGTCATTATTATTTTCAAAATTATTTAATCTCAACCGAATATATTTCCACCTCCCACTTTAAACCCCATATACAGTAGAGTCTCACTTATCCAAGCTAAACGGGCCGGCCGAAGCTTGGATAAGCAAATATCTTGGATAATAAGGAGCAATTAAGGAAAAGCCTATTAAACATCAAATTAGGTTATGATTTTACAAATTAAGCACCAAAACATCATGTTATACAACAAATTTGACAGAAAAAGTAGTTCAATACACAGTAATGTTATGTTGTAATTACTGTATTTACGAATTTAGCACCAAAATATCACAATATAGTGAAAACATTGACTACAAAAATGGCTTGGATTATCCAGAGGCTTGGATAAGCGAGGCTTGGATAAGTGAGACTCTACTGTAATAATAATAATAATAATAATAATAATAATAATAATAATAATAATAATAATATAATAATAATAATAATCCTTTATTTATACACCGCTCCATCCCCTTGAGAGGACTCAGGGCGGTTTCCAGCATGTACAAACAGTCAGTTGTCCAAAAACATACAACAGCATGAACGAACAAACATAATAAAAACAATATCATAAAACAGCAGTAAAAACAGTTTGATCTAAAATGAACACAGTTACAGTACCAATCAACATGAATATAACTAATATAACTAACTAATATAACTATAACTAAAACTATAATATAACTAACCGACCAACTGTGCTTAGAATCTGATCCCACATCCTCAACTATCACTGTCTGTTCCAAACACGCCCCACTTTCCTATTTGTTGCGAGCCCTCGTTCACACTAAACCAACAAATAAATTCAAGCTTGATCCTTGACACAACTCTTTATTATACATCCCCCACTCCAGTCTCTGTCCTTCAGCACTCTTCAAATCAATGATCCATAAAAATAGAGTACACATAATGCAATATGACATGAACAATGACTAAGATGCTAATATTACTTTTTCAACTCTCCATTTCTGGATTTGGAAAGAGATCCAGCATCACAGTATCAACCTTTTGACAACTTCCCTCCCTATTGTCCCAGCCACTGTTCTTCACCTCCCCATAGAGACTTCAACCCTTGCTCAGGCCTCTCCCATGTACACTCCATCTACTACCCCTCCCCACCTGCCCCATAACTCTTTTTAGCCCAGTGCACTGAATAACCTTACTCTGTGTGCACACACAAACCTGGCCTACCTACATCGTTGCCTCTATCCATCGGTTGCCCACAATTCCCCATAGTCTTGCTCCTGGCCTTGTAGCCCTCCGGCATCTCCATCCCATTAATGCCCCATGTCTGATAAGGCCACACAAACAATATATAAAACCTCCTCCCAGTTCTGCCCAAGATATTCCATGTCTAACTATTGGCCCTAGTTCTTATCCATCACTCCATCCAATAATGCCAAAAAAAATCTCCTTTTATTCATACACTCACACAGAGTAACAATTAAAAAAAACCCCTAAACTCACTTTTCACTACTGCTACTCAATGCCCTGTAGGCCATCCTTTCCAAGAGGCCTCACAATCCCAGTTAGTCCAGAAAACATGCATACCCTAAAAAAAAACCTTGGTTCAACCAGTTGTGCATCCCAGTTTCTGCTACCTAATACTATCAATCCTTCACACATAACCAATCCATACCCTTATATGTCCTTGCTTTCCTCAACACAATGTGTGTATATAAATTATTTTTTATATGTTGTTTGGAGGAGTTAGGTTATTTTGAAATGCATTTGGGGGAAGTTAGGTTATTTTGTGAAGGGTCAAAGTTTTTCTTTGCAGGAGAGAGGCCTACCATTTTACTGTTTGTGCATGCATTTATGTATATCTATTTTAAATATATGTGTGTGTCTATGTGTATATTGATAGAGACAGAGGGAGTGTGTGAGGTTCACACATACATATGTGAATACTAATATTATATTTTATATATATATATGGGAAGTCAGGTTATTTTAGGAAGGGCTGATGTCATTATGGAGCAGAATTAGGAATATATAACGGATGGGTCAAAGTGTTTTCCTTTCCAGGAAAGAGCACTATTGTATATGTTTGTATGTACAGTGTGTGCGTATCAATATATAAACACATAAATATAATACATATATATGTGTACATATAAAGATATAGATATATACATAGATAGAGATGTTCTTGGTCCACCCATCCTCATTGACACATCCCCCAAAATACCCATCAGTCCCTCATACACAATGATATGACATACATACAGGTATATACAGAGATGTTCTTGGCCTACCTATTCCTACTGAAACACCCCCATACACAATAGTGAGCGTATATGTTAGATATAAATACACACACACTCACATATATAGATATAGAGAAGAGGTGTTCTTGGCCCACCCATCCCTATTGAAATGGCCCCCAAAATACCCACCAGTCTCTCATACACAATAGCTAAGCACACAATGTATATATATATATGTGTATACACACATGCATGCATAAAGATATAGATATACATAGATACAGTTATATAGAGAGATGTTCTTGGCCCACCTACTCCTACTGAAACACCCTCATACACAATAGTGTGTGTGTATATATGTATATGTATGTATATATATATATATATACACACACACACACACACACACACACACACACACATAAACACACACACACATATAGATAGAGATGTTAATGGCCCACCCACCCATCCCCATTGAAATGACCTCCAAAACACCCATCAGTCCCTCATACACAATAACTGCACAATATATACATACATATATATGTGATACACACTCACACATATATACACACAGATATATATAGTTATATAGAGATGTTCTTGGCCCACCCACCCCTACTGAGACATTCATACGTCCCTGACACACAATTACTACACCATATATATATACATATATATATACAATACATATATACATATATACAAATATATATATATATATATATACACACACACACACACACTGTGTTTCCCCGAAAATAAGACAGTGTCTTATATTATTTTTTGCTCCCAAAGATGCTCTAGGTCTTATTTTCAGGGGATGTCTTATTTTTCCATGAAAAAGAATTCACATTTATTGTTGAACAAAAAAATGAACATTTATTATATACAGTACAGTAGTTGTCATCACAAACCAGCATAACCAGACAAACTGTGAATCCTATCAAGAATTTCTTGTTACTACCATTATTTCCATATATAACAATCTATGGTATGTACATTTACCAAACCTGCATGCTCTGGTGTTCTGTTCGGTGGGCATGCTTCCAAACACAAACGGTGCTAGGTCTTACTTTCGGGAGAGGTCTTATATTTAGCAATTCAGCAAACCTCTACTAGGTCTTATTTTCTGGGGATGTCTTATTTTAGGGGAAACAGGGTATATGCACACACAGATGTACAGATATTGTAATACCTAGAGAGAGATGTTCTTGGCCCACCCACCCTTACTGGGATGCCCATCAGTCCCTAACACACAATAACTAACCACACACACACACACACATATATATATCGCATACACACACACATATACAGATATATAGAGATAGTAATACATAGAGAGAGATGTTCTTGGCCCACCCACCACTATTGAGATGCCCATCAGTCCCTGACACACAATAATCAGACAATACATACACGCCCACACAGATATATATATATATATATATACACACACACACATACAGAAATATATATATATATATATATATATATGTCTACTAATACAGTAGAGTCTCACTTATCCAACATAAATGGGCCAGCAGAATGTTGGATAAGCAAATATGTTGGATAATAAGGAGGGATTAAGGAAAAGCCTATTAAACATCAAATTAAGTTATGATTTTACAAATTAAGCACCAAAACATCATGATATACAAAAAATTTGACAGAAAAAGTAGTTCAATACACAGTAATGCTATGTAGTAATTACTGTATTTATGAATTTAGCACCAAAATATTACAATGTATTGAAAACATTGACTACAAAAATGTGTTGGATAATCCAGAACGCTGGATAAGTGAGTGTTGGATAAGTGAGACTCTACTGTACATAGAAAGAGATGTTCTTGGCCCACCCACCCCTATCAGTCCCTAACACACAATAATCACACAATATATACACACACACACACACACACACACACATATATATATATATATTATATAGATATATAGATAGGTATAGTAAAACATAGAGAGAGATGTTCTTGGCCCACCCACCCTTACTGTGACGCCCATGAGTCCCTGACACACAATAACTAACCACACTATCTATCTATATATTATACACAGATATAAAGATATAGTAATACATAGAGAGATGTTCTTGGCCCACCCATCCTTACTGCGACGCCCATGAGTCCCTGACACACAATAACTCACCACACTATCAATCTATATATTATACATATATACAGATATATAGATAGTAATACATAGAAAGTGATGTTCTTGGCCCACCCACCCCTATCAGTCCCTAACACACAATAATCACACAATATATACACATACACACACACACATATATATATTATATAGATAGATAGATAGATAGATATAGTAATACATAGAGAGATGTTTTTGGCCCACCCATCCTTACTGCAACGCCCATGAGTCCCTGACACACAATAACTCACCACACTATCTATCTATCTATCTATATTATACACATATACAGATATATATATAGTAATTTATCGAGAGATAAATGTTCTTGGCCCATCCACCCTTACTGAGGTGCCCTTGAGTCCCTGACACAGAATAACTAACCACACTATCTATCTATATATTATACACATATACACACACACACATATATATAGTAATACATAGAGAGATGTTCTTGGCCCACCCACCCTTACTGAGGCGCCCATGAGTCCCTGACACACAATAATTAACCACACTATCTATCTATATATTATACACATAAACAGATATATAGATATAGTAATTCATACAGAGATGTTCTTGGCCCACCCACCCTTACTGCGACGCCCATGAGCCCCTGGCACACAATAACCCACCACACAATGACCACAACGGCACCACTCTTTTCCCTTCTCTCTCATCTTCCAAAATAACAATACTAATCATACCATCACGTGACCCCTCCCTCCTCAACTGTCAGAAACCAGACAGGCCCCCCCCCCTCCCTCCCATTTGGGAACCTCGCGGCCCAACCTGCCGCACTGGAGCCCGCCTTCCTTCTCCTCCATAAGAACCATAACAAGGAAAACACAAACCACCAGGGCAGGCCTCGTTTTTACCTCATCGCCGCCTCGACCGCGCCCCGGCTCGAGGGGGGGAAATGGAGGTCCGCGGAGGGGCGAAGGAGGCAGACCCGGCCTCCGAGCCTGGCTGAGGGAAGCAGGGAGGGAGGCGAAGGCGGGGGCGCGCGCATGCGCGTTCACACACCTCCCCACCGCTTGACGGACGGCTGAGGGGAAAGAGGGCCGGCTGGGCCCGTCGGCGCATGCGCGAAACAGGGAGGGAGGGAGACAGGCAGGGAAAGTGGGCGGGGCGAGCGGCCTTCTCCCGCTCTCTGCCTTGGCAACCGGTCTCCTAGGCGATGATGAGATGGAAACTTGGAAGGAGGCGGGGCAACGAGAGAGCGAGCAGGGGGCGTGGCTTCTGCAGGAGACCTATTGAGCCCTGGGAGTTTAAAGCGGTGTGGAACTGCGTTAAGTACCCAGTGTGGACATACCTTAATTTTTTTCCAGTCTGGGATTCGAATAGCTTACTTCCTAGTTAATATAATTAGTATAATCATGATTATACTCATATCTCATTAATAGTGCATCAATGACAGCTAAATCCAGTTGGCCATGATATTTAAGTGAGGCAGATAAGTGCTTTTAAAGGCTCTACTATCATCTAATGCAGGTTGAAACTGCACTAAATGCTCAGTGCGGACTAACAATAACATAGTTTGAAACTGTACTAAATGCTCAGTGCGGACTAACACTAATGCAGTTTGAAACTGCACTAAATGCTCAGTGTGGACTAACAATAATGCACTTTGAAACCGCACTAGATGCTCTGTGCGGACTAACAATAACTCAGTTTGAAACTGCATTAAATGCTCAGTATGGACTAACAATAACACAGTTTGAAACTGCACTAAATGCTCAGTGCGGACTAACACTAATGCAGTTTGAAACTGCACTAAATGCTCAGTGTGGACTAACAATAATGCACTTTGAAACCGCACTAGATGCTCTGTGCGGACTAACAATAACTCAGTTTGAAACTGCATTAAATGCTCAGTATGGACTAACAATAACACAGTTTGAAACTGCACTAAATGCTCAGTGCGGACTAATACTAATGCAGTTTCAAACTGCACTAAATGCTCAGTGCGGACTAACACTAATGCAGTTTGAAACTGCACTAAATGCTCAGTGCCGACTAACAATAACACAGTTTGAAACTGCACTAAATGCTCAGTGCGGACTAACACTAATGCAGTTTGAAACTGCACTAAATGCTCAGTGCGGACTAACACTAATGCAGTTTGAAACTGCACTAAATGCTCAGTGCCGACTAACAATAACACAGTTTGAAACTGCACTAAATGCTCAGTGCGGACTAACACTAATGCAGTTTGAAACTGCACTAAATGCTCAGTGCGGACTAACACTAATGCAGTTTGAAACTGCACTAAATGCTCAGTGCGGACTAACACTAATGCAGTTTGAAACTGCACTAAATGCTCAGTGCCGACTAACAATAACACAGTTTGAAACTGCACTAAATGCTCAGTGCGGACTAACACTAATGCAGTTTGAAACTGCACTAAATGCTCAGTGCCGACTAACAATAACACAGTTTGAAACCGGACTAGATGCTCAGTGCTAACAATAATGCAATTTGAAACTGCATTAAATGTTTAGTGGAGACTAACACTAACACTGTTTGAAACTGCACTAAATGGTTAGTGTGGACTGACACTAACGCAGTTTGAAATTGCACTACATGCTCAGTGCGGACCAACACTAACACAATTTGAAACTGGACTAGATACTCAATGTGGACTGACAATAACACAGTTTGAAACTGGACTAGATGCTCAGTGTGGACTCATAATGCAGTTAAAATGCATCATATGAGTCTACACTGACCATGTAATGCAGTTTCACGCTGCATTAGATGGCACTGTAGATAGAACCACGAAGCTTGCGATCTGTGTTTTAAATATAAATAGAGTGTGTTAAAAAACAACATATATTAACTTGTTTCCCCAAAAAGCTGCGAGATGATTTCATTGGAGGGACTTCTTTTTTTAGCACACGTTTTTAAATGGTGTAATCTGCTTAATCAGCTTACGGTTGTATCCTTTCTAATAACAGGCGATGAAGGGTTTCCGCAGGGTCGGGAGTGAGGCGGCCGCCTCAGACAGGCATTTCCAGGCCGTGTGAAAAGGGCACAAAGCACTGATGGCTCCAATAGCCACAATATCACAAAATGCATAGATACATGCATTACACACAGGTGTAAGGTTGGGTATATTTATATACAGATACACACATACACACAGGTATAAGGTTTTGTATATTTATATATAGATATAGGCATACACACAAGTATAAGGTTCTGTATATTTACATATAGATACACACATACACACAGGTATAAGGTTTTGTATATTTACATATAGATACAGGCATACACACAAGTATAAGGTTCCGTAAATTTACATATAAGCATAAATACAAGTATAAGGTTTGTATATGTATATATAGATACACACATACACATAGGTATGTAGTAATAATAATAATAATAATAATAATGCAGTAATAATAATAATAATAATAATAATAATAATAATAATAATAATAATTTGACAGAAAGCCTGATCCTTGCAGCCCAGGAGCAAGCCATCAGAACAAATGCAATTAAGGCCAAGATCAAAAAATCAGCTGATGACCCAAAATGCAGACTCTGCAAGGAAACCGATGAAACCATGGATCATATCCTCAGCTGCTGTAAGAAAATTGCACAGACAGACTACAAACAGAGGCACAACTACGTGACCCAAATGATTCATTGGAACTTATGCCTCAAGTACCACCTCCCAGCAGTCAAGAACTGATGAGATCACAAACCTGCAAAAGTACTGGAAAATGAGCACGCAAAGATACTGTGGGACTTCCGAATCCAGTGACAAAGTTCTGGAACACAACACACCAGACATCACAGTTGTGGAAAAGAAAAAGGTTTGGATCATTGATGTCGCCATCCCAGGTGACAGTCGCATTGACAAAAAACAACAGGAAAAACTCAGCCGCTATCAGGACCTCAAGATTGAACTTCAAAGACTCTGGCAGAAACCAGTGCAGGTGGTCCCGGTGGTGATGGGCACATTGGGTGCTGTGCCAAAAGATCTCAGCTGGCATTTGGAAACAATAGACATTGACAAAATCACAATCTGCCAACTGCAAAAGGCCACCCTGCTGGGATCTGCGCACATCATCTGAAAATACATCACACAGTCCTAGACACTTGGGAAGTGTTCGACTTGTGATTTTGTGATACGAAATCCAGCATATCTATCTTGTTTGCTGTGTCATAATAAAATAATAATAATAATAATAATATGATGATAATAATAATAATAATAATAATCATCATCATCATCATCATCATCATCGCTATGTAAACTGCCAGTGGTGCAGTGGGTTAAACTGCTGAGCTACAGAACTTGCTGACCGAAAGGTCGGCGGTTTGAATCCAGGGAACGGGGTGAGCTCCTGCTGTTAGCCCTGGCTTCTGCCAAACTAGCAGTCTGAAAACATGCAAATGTGAGTAGATCAATAGGTACCGCTCTGGTGGGAAGATAATGGCGCTCCATGAAGTCCACATGACCTTGGAGGTGTCTATGGATAACGCCAGCTCGTCAGCTTAGAAATGGAGATGAGCACCAACAACTAGACTTAATGTCAGGGGAAAACCTTTACCTTTATCTTTTACATATTGTTTATTATTATCATTATTATTATTACCACATTATTATATTATTAGTATTACTGTATTATTATTATTATTATTACCATATTATTATTATATTATTAGTATTACTGTATTATTATTATTATCATTATGTCAGGGGAAAACCTTTACCTTTATCTTTTACATAGTGTTTATTATTATTATTATTACCATTTAATTATATTATTATTATTGTTACTGTATTATTATTATTATTATTATTATTATGTCAGGGGAAAACCTTTACTTTACATAGATAGATAGATAGATAGATAGATAGATAGATAGATAGATAGATAGATAGATAGATAGATGCTAAGAGGAAAATATAGCACTGAACACCCAATCGAAGCATTCCCGACAGATGGCCATCCATCAATCATAGAATCATAGAGTTGGACGAGACCTCACGGGCCATCCAGTCCAACCTCCTGCCAGAACCAGGAAAATCACATTCAAACCTTCCACAATAGATGGCCAGACAGGTTCAAAGCATCCCCGACAGATGGCCAGACCCCTGACAGATTTCCCAGAACTGGAGACAATGTTATTTCAGATGAAGTTTGACCAAAGCAGAATAGAGTCTTGACACTAGACTTACGGTTCTTTGGAACAAGTTGCAAAGTTTGTTATGAGATCTCCCAATAATAATAATAATAATAATAATAATAATCATCATCATCATCATCATCATCCAGCATATATATCTAGTTTGCTATGTTATTCTATGTCTTTGTGTCAATAATAATAATACATTAATATAATAATATAATATATAATAAGGATCATTATAAATGATATCAATACAAGTTCAACAAGATTGTAAAATGTTATGTGGAAGGAGATCGTCTCAATGAACAAAGCAATTACTGATAACTACATTATTACATATCCGGAGCCTTTCTGGTTCTGTCCGATAATTTCATTACAAAGACTGTCCCCATCTTCCTTGGGATATTAAGCTGATTTTAATTCCTGAAAGGGGGAAAGGGATAATGAACCATCCCGGCCATTATATTTGGTGGCAGTCGGGTGGATTTAATTCATATACACATATATATATTCACAGGCACACACATGTTGCCACGGTAACAATTCAATTCGGAGTTGGCCTCACATGTCATATATATGACAGTACCGACTTGTGGGAGGGTTGGGCTTTTCTTTTCATCTGTCATTTCACACACAGACACACACACACATATATATACCGTATATACTCAAGTATAAGCCGACCCAAATATAAGCCGAGGCACCTAATTTTAACACAAAAAAACTGGGAAAATATTGACTCAAGTATAAGCCGAGAGTGGTAAACTTCAGAAATAAAAATAGATACCAATAAAATTATATTAATTGAGGCATCAGTAGGTTAAATATTTTTGAATATTTACACAAAACTGTAATTTAAGATAAGGCTGTCCAATTCTCATTAAATCTTTGTCCTCACCTTCTTCAATGTAAATGTGCTTATGTATCCTTTTAATAATAATAGAGTAAAATAATAAATGTAATAATAGAGTAAAATAATAAATGTAATAACACTAATAATATTAGAGTGAAATAATAAATGTACAGTAGAGTCTCGCTTATCCAAGCTTCTGGATTATCCAAGCCATTTTTGTAGTCAATGTTTTCAATATATCATGATATTTTGGTGCTAAATTTGTAAATACGGTAATTACTACATAGCACTACTGCATATTGAACTACTTTTTCTGTCAAATTTGTTGTATAACATGATGTTTTGGCGCTTAATTTTTAAAATCATAACCTAATTTGATGTTTAATAGGCTTTTCCTTAATCCCTCCTTATTATTCAAGATACAGTAGAGTCTCACTTATCCAACACTCGCTTATCCAACGTTCTGGATTATCCAACACATTTTTGTAGTCAATGTTTTCAATATATCGTGATATTTTGGTGCTAAATTCATAAATACAGTAATTACTACATAGCATTACTGCGTATTGAACTACTTTTTCTGCCAAATTTGTTGTCTAACATGATGTTTTGGTGCTTCATTTGTAAAATCATAACTTATTTTGATGTTTAATAGGCTTTTCCTTAATGCCTCCTTATTATCCAACATATTCGCTTATCCAACATTCTGCCGGCCCGTTTATGTTGGATAAGTGAGACTCTACTGTATTTGCTTATCCAAGCTTCTGCCGGCCCATTTAGCTTGGATAAGTGAGACTCTACTGTATTAATAATAATTAAAATGAGTAAAATAAATGTAATAGTAACAATAATAGAGTAAAATAATACATGTATATCTATATATATAAAAGAGTGATGGCATCAGGGCAGTGGACAAAACAACAAAAGTACAGGCCCCGCAACCTCGAAATTTGACAACACAACCCATCATCCATGCCTCCAGGTTGATACAACAAAAAGAAAAGAAAAATAAAGTCCTAATTAGAGGGAGAGCAATAATTGTTTTTATCCAATTGCTGCCAGTTTAGAGGGCTAATCTCTGCCCACTTGGTTGCCTAGCAACCAGCCAAGGGACAGCCAGGCTTCAGTTAGGGGACAGGCTGATTTAGGCCTCACTTAGGCTTCTTCCACAGATTATCTGATTTTAACTGGATTATATGGCAGTGTAGACTCAAGGCCCTTCTACACAGCTCTATAACCCATTTATAATCTTATATTATCTGCTTTGCACTGGATTATCTTGACTCCACACTGCCATATAATCCACTTCAGTGTGCATTTTATCCAGCTGTGAAGAAGGGGCCTCATATAATCCAGTTCTAAGCAGATAATAGAAGATTATCAATATACAGTAGAGTCTCACTTATCCAACACAAACAGGCCGGCAGGATAAGTGAATATGTTGGATAATAAGAAGGGATTCAGGAAAAGCCGATTAAACATCAAATTAGGTAATCGTTTTACAAATTAAGCACCAAAACATCATATTATACAACAAATTTGACAGAAAAAGTAGTTCCATGCGCAGTAATGCTATGTAGTAATTACAGTAGAGTCTCACTTATCCAACACTCGCTTATCCAATGTTCTGGATTATCCAATGCATTTTTGTAGTCAATGTTTTAAATATATTGTGATATTTTGGTGCTAAATTCATAAATACAGTAATTATTACATAGCATTACTGTGTATTGAACTACTTTTTCTGCCAAATTTGTTGTCTAAGATGATATTTTGGTGCTTCATTTGTAAAATCATAACCTAATTTGATGTTTAATAGGCTTATCCTTAATGCCTCCTTATTATCCAACATATTCGCTTATCCAATATTCTGCCAGCCTGTTTATGTTGGATAAGTGAGACTCTACTGTACTATATTTTCAAATTTACCACTACAATATCACAATGAATTTAAAACACTGACTACAAAAACATTGATTATGAAAAGGCAGACTGCGTTGGATAATCCAGAACATTATATAAGTGAATGTTGGATAAGTGAGATTCTACTTTAATATGAAATAATTACTGGGATAGAATAATGCAGAACAATATAATCTCTAAACCCAGGACAGTAAATAAACAGGGGAATTCCACACAGGAAACAATCAGGGCCAGCTAACACCTCCCAACAAAGTATTCCCATTATCAAAGTCTGGCAAATCCTCTGTTTTCTCAGGGCCACAGACAGTAGAAGCACATAAAATATCGCAAACAATACCATTCTGAAAACAAGGGAATTCCAGACAGGAAACAATCAGGGCCAGCTAACACCTCCCAACAAAAAATTCACTCAGGGAGGAAGCAGCCAGGCTTTAAAGCTGCAAGGCCATTACATCCTAATCATTTTTCCTAATTGCAGCATTCATACTTGCCTCCAACAGACAAAAAAAACCAATCAGAAATATTGTATATTCACAACCTTTAGGAAATAATATCCCCTGATGGCGCAGCGTGTTAAAGCGCTGAGCTGCTGAACTTCTGGACCGAAAGGCTGCAGGTTTGAATTGGGGGAGCGGAGAGAGCCCCCACTGTTAGCCCCAGCTTCTGCCAACCCAGAAGTTCAAAAACATGCAAATGTGAGTGCATCAATAGGTACTGCTCTGGCGGGAAGGTAACGCCGCTCTATGCAGTCATCCCACATGACCTTGGAGGAGTCTATGGACAACGCTGGCTCTTCGGCTTAGAAATGGAGATGAGCACCAACACTCTGAGTCAGACATAACTGGACTTAATGTCAGGGGAAAACGTTTACCCTTTACCTTAACTACCACCAGTTCCTCAATACTTTATTTCCCATACCACCATATTTTGCCACAGCAACGCGTGGCCGGGCACAGCTAGTAATAATAACAATAATACAGGAAAATAATACAAGTAATAATAAATAGAGTAAAATAATAAATGCAATAATAATAATAATAATAATAATAAGATCAAAGTGAAATAATAAATGTATTAATAATAATAAAAATGAGTAAAATAAATGTAATGGTAACAATAATAGAGTAAAATAATACATGTAATAATACCAGTAATAATAGAGAAAAATAATTAATGTACTATATATACTCGAATATGAGTCGACCAGGACCCTCACCCGAGTATAAGCCGAGAGGGGCTTTTTCAGTCCTAAAAAAGGGGCTGAAAAACTAGGCTTATACTCAAGTATATATGGTATCCAAAACTGGAAAAGGATAGGAAACCTAGCCTTTATTATTACATATTATATTAATAATAATATATTATTATATCAATGTATTAGTAGTAGTAGTAGAAAAGAGGAAACAGACATTGTAAAATATATGTTTTTTTATGGTCTTTGGCGACCCACCCAGGGGTCCCAACCCCCAGGTTGAGAAACTCTGGAACATTGGTAAACATTTTCCGCATTCATGTCCTATCTCTCCATTGTAAATACAGAGCAGACGTTTCCACTGCTGTTTTCTTTTGTTTTTTGGTTCTGAAATTGACCCACACGACTGTCTCTTTCAACAGTGTTGTTTTTTAGGCTGTGAAGCCTAAGGGCAGAGACTGTGTTGTTTTCCTATTGATCCGTAAGCCTCTCCGGGGAGAGCAGTACTTCGACTAAATAAAAATTAATTGTAGTAGTGGACCAGTTCAAGTCAATGAGACTTCCTGCTGAGTAAACATAGATGGCAAGGATGGGGACTCTATATGTTTTTTGGGGCCTGTAGCCAGAAAAATTTTTTTGGAGGGGTTGAAACTTTTTCCTCCAAGATGCTTTTTCAGGTTAGTGTATATTGTATATACACTGATATATTGGAAAAACTAAGCCAGGGAGTTTTACATATCTGTGGAAGGTCCAGGGTAGGAGAAAGGAGGAAACAATGAAAATGAACAAAATCTGGCTACTAGTATTAAAAAAAACCCTCTAAAATCAGGACAGTAAATAAAGAACAACATTCTGAAAACAGAGGAATTCCAGACATGACTCAATCAGGGGGCAGCTAACGATGCTGAACAAAGGATTCCCCAGGCAGGAAGAAGCCAGGTCATGAAGCTGGCAAGGCCATGAATGCTAATCAAGGTCATGTTTAGACTCTCTTATAATACACTAGCTGTGCCCGGCCACGCATTGCTGTGGCGAAGTATGGTGGTATGGGAAATAAAGTATTGAGGAATTGGTGGTAGTTAAGGTAAAGGGTAAAGGTCTGGAGTCCAGATAATCCAGTTAAAGCAGATAATATAAGATTATAAATGGGTTATATAGCTGTGTGGAAGGGCCTTGAGTCTACACTGCCATCTAATCCAGTTAAAATCTGATAATTTGTATTTTATAGGCAGTGTGGAAGAGGCCTAACTCTGCCTGTCCCCTGGGTGAGTGGGTTGCTAGGAGACCAAGTGGGCAGAGCTTAGCCTTCTAACTGACAGCAATTGGATAAAAACAATTATTCCTCTCCTTCTAATTAGGACTTTATTTTTCTTTTCATTTTGTTGTATCAACCTAGAGGCGTGGATGATGGGTTGTGTTGTCAATTTTGGAGGTTGGGGGGTGTTTAGTTTTGTTGTTTTGGCGGTCGCCAGGATTCCATCACTCTTTTATATATATAGATATGAGGACTTTTAGACTTTTTTTAGCACTTTACAATTCTGAGGTCGAATACTGCTGTTTTATTTACAGAAATCACTGCATTTTATTGTTTTTACCGGGGGGTACTGTGAATTTATGATGTTGTGTGGACTGTTTATTGTCTATGTTTTGTTTTTCACTTGTTTATTTTGTGTTTTGTGAGCCGCCCCAAGTCCCTCTGGGAGATGGTGGCGGGACAGAAATAAAGTTTTATTATTTTTATTATTTATTTATTTACATCACTTTTACCCCGACTTTCTCCCCGAGGGGACTCAAAGCGGCTTACAACAAATAGGCAAAAATCCAATGCCTAAAAACAATGTAAAAACAACAATTCATATAAAACAAGCTACTAAACAACAATTCATATAAAAACAGATACCATTATTTATTTATTTATTTACAGCATTTATATTCCGCCCTTCTCACCCCGAAGGGGACTCATTATTAATAATAATAATAATAACCATTATTATTAATTACAACATTTACACTGGCCTCCAACAGGCAAGAGTCCTTTCTCCCACCCTGAGCATTATTCCACAGATATATAAACCCCACTTGCCTAGTTTCCAACAGACATCACAACCTCTGAGGATGCCTGCCATAGATGTGGGTGAAGCGTCAGGAGAGAATGCTTCTGGAACATGGCCACATAGCCTGGAAAACTCACAACAATCCAGTGATTCTAGCCATGAAAGCCTTCAGCAAAACATTTCCCATGTTTTGATGACAGAACCGATTAGGAAATGATATGTATAACCCAGGGACAAAAATTGTTTTACATAGTGTATGAAGTGAAACAAAAATAAATAATAATTAATATATTGTATATACAGTATTGATAAAATATTATAATGTAATGCAATATAATTGGAATAATAATACAATATAATAATATTAATGATATATTATTTATTACATGTAATATTACTGGTAATATTGCAGTATAGTGGCGTGGTGCAATATGCTGGTACAGTAGAGTCTCACTTATCCAAGCTAAACAGGCCGGCAGAACCTTGGATAAGTGAATAATAATAATAATAATAATAACTTTATTCTTATACCCCGCCCCATCTCCCCGAAGGGACTCGGGGCGGCTTACATGGGGCTATGCCCAGACACAACAGCACAAAATCGAAACAAAAACAATAAACAAATCAGCCAACAATAAAACATCAACATGGATAAAAACAGTCATAAAACGTCAATATACAAAATAATGTTAAAATCATGAGTTGGATCAAAAGATCTGGGCCAAGGATATTATCTTGGATAATATGGAGGGATTAAGGAAAAGCCTATTAAACATCAAGTTAGGTTATGATTTTACAATTTAAGCACCAAAACATTATGTTATACAACAAATTTGACAGAAAAAGTAGTTCAATACACAGTAATGTCATGTTGTAATTACTGTATTTACGAATTTAGCACCAAAATATCACGATATATTGAAAACATTGACTACAAAAATGCCTTGGATAATCCAGAACCTTGGATAAGCGAGTCTTGGATAAGTGAGATTCTACTGTATAGAGTGCTAGTGTTGTGCTGTGCTAGTGATATAATACACTGTATGTATTTACATGTCCAAAAAATCGTTTTGAATCGTATATCGGAATTATTTCGGATTGTTCTCGCTTTTTGATACGCATTCCGAGACATGGTCTCACAGCGTAACCAGCAATGTAATTCGAACCATTGTTGGCCCATTCTCTAATTGTCTCTTAATGTTTCGTTAATTTTTTCCCCCAAATTTTTTTTAAAATATATTTTTTAAAATATTTTAATTTTTTTTTGTTTCTTCAACCTACCTTGAATGGGAGCTTAGCGCAGCCTAACATGGCTGCCGCCCCCCCGGCCAATCAGAAGCTTCCACGATGGATGCAAAGGTGAAGGCTAACGTCCTCTGCGTCCACATGGAAGATTACCATACAAGCCCAGTGTGTAGCGATTGCGCGTCCGCCATTTTAGAAACATTTAGAATCATTACGAATTTTTGGAAATATCTGAAATTTTGGGGTGAAAAAATCGGAAATACTTTCTATATCGAAGCGCCAGCGCCCCCTAATTTAGAAACAAGAATTGAAACATTTTTTTCATCGATCAGACATGCCTAGTAAATACTATTTAATAAGACAAATGCAACCACATAGACTTCCTGCCATATGCCTATTAGAACAAGAAAACCACAAAGAGTGGTCATCATGGTTAAGCAGACTCGGTCACACAGTCAGCAAGATAGGTTTTGCCCCACACGAGCTAATAAATTTCGGGGCTAAAGTGAGCTCAATTGTATACCATAGAGCCCTCGACATTGCTGCACAAAATGATCTTATGATCATAGCGCAAGCTAGAGCCACTCCATACCTGGCCAAATTTAAATGCAATGTGGGCATGGAAACTTACCTCTTATTGACTCTTCCATTATATATTAGAAAACTTTTTACCTGGGCTAGATTCGAGCACCTCGACATTAAGTCCAAGCTAGGTAGATATCAGAATATCCCCTATACGAAGAGAACCTGTGGGTGTCGTGAGGTTGTTGCAGAAGTGGAGGACTCAGAACATTTTTTCTTAAAATGCCCCTATTACAACGGGATTCGATCTCTGCTGGAGAATCATACTCACTTAGAGAATAAGGAGAAATTGCATATCCTTCTACAGGGTTCAGATAAAAACTCTATTTTAAAACGGGCCCTTTTTACACAAAAAGCACTGGCCATTTGTGAGAAGATGGAAGCTGAGAGCTGATACATTACTGTCACTAACAAAATCCAAACTTAAAATTTACTACGGACAAGACACTTGTTTTACTTGCCCCTGTCCTTGTTCAAACCTTTCCTTAGGAAATTACTAATTTTAACCTTTTTACTCTGTATTTGTCCAGGAGCGGGTTATTAGACCGCAGGTCGGGATGTTTTGTATCTTTACATGGTTTTATTGTATGTATGCGTAAGTGTGTACGTTTTGTATGTTTTACATGTTTTGATATGGTCAAAAGTGACTAATCAATAAAGAATTGTTGTTGTTGTTGTTGTTGTTGTTGTTGTTGTTGTTGTTGTAAATACTATTTGTAAGCCGCTCTGAGTCTCTTTTGGGGTAAGAAGGGCGGGATATAAATGTAGTAAATAAATAAATTAATAAATAAGTGTTCAGCAGTGGAAAATGCTACCTAGGAGTCCAATGGCATCTCCGTCCCTGGAGGTGTTTAAAGAGCATCTGTCAAGATGGTGTCTTCCTGAATGGGATTGGGCTGGATGACCCTTGGAGTTCCCTTACAACTCTACAATCTTCTGATTCTAGGCTTTTCCTGCCCAAGCTCCATCCTGGCGTGGAGTGACCTTCCCGAGAGTCCTCTTTCTGCCAAGATGTCCAGCGGAGCGTGATGCTGGCCGGGCGAAAGAGAGGGCTGGCTACCGGCACGCATTCCCTGAGTCACACAAAAGGCAGAAGAGCATCCGCTCGACTCCCTATGGCAACGGCGACAGCCTCGCAACGTGACATCACAAGTAGCAAAAAATCATATTTCCTAATGGGAACTTTCAGCATCTATTATTGCAACTGCTGGGTCCGGCAATGCAACAGAACCAAGAGGAGCGCGGCCTAGTTTTTGGAGCTGAAGATAACAAATCCAGAAAGATTTTCATTTTCTGCAAACAAAGGGATCTGGTTTGTATGTTGGTGTGCAGCTGACACTTTGCATCCATCATCTCCCACCTGCCAGGTTAATGCACCAGACAAGGGCAAGGAAGGTGACACACAACAAGCGTCCCCTCCATCATAGATTCCACCTTTGTGCATTCTCCACCTGCTCCAAAGTGGTTAGATGGCCATCTGTCAAGAGGGCTTTGATTGTGGCAGAATGGGGGTAGGACTAGGTGGCCCTTCCGACTCTATGATTGTAGTGTTACACCATGTAACACAATTTGCAGCACGTTTTGCTCTAGTTTTTCATTGAGTCTCACCCAATTCAACCTACAGTACAGCACACTTATTTTATTATTATTTTATTATGACACAGCAAACAAGATAGACATGCCGGATTTCGTATCACAAAATCACAAGTGGAACACTTCCCAAGTAAAAACAGAAACAGCAAAGGGAGAAAAGAAGCAGAGAAGTTTCTAGCTTTCTGCAAACATCAGAGGCTGTTTTGCATTTCCAAACTTCTTTCCTGGCCTATTATTATTATTATTATTATTATTATTATTATTATTATTATTATTATTTTATTGTATGACACAGCAAACAAGATAGATATGCTGGATTTCGTATCACAAAATCACAAGTCGAACACTTCCCAAGTGTCTAGGACTGTGTGATGTATTTTCGGATGATGCGCGCAGATCCCAGCAGGGTGACCTTTTGCAGTTGGCAGATCGTGATTTTGTCAATGTCTATTGTTTCCAAATGCCGGCTGAGATCTTTTGGCACGGCACCCAATGTGCCGATCACCACCGGGACCACCTGCACTGGTTTCTGCCAGAGTCTTTGAAGTTTAATCTTGAGGTCCTGATAGCGGCTGAGTTTTTCCTGTTGTTTTTCGTCAATGCGACTGTCAACTGGGATGGCGACATCAATGATCCAAACCTTTTTCTTCCCCACAACTGTGATGTCTGGTGTGTTGTGTTCCAGAACTTTGTCAGTCTGGATTTGAAAGTCCCACAGTATCTTTGCATGCTCATTTTCCAATACTTTTGCAGGTTTGTGATCCCACCATTTCTTTACTGCTGGGAGGTGGTACTTGAGGCATAAGTTCCAATGGATCATTTGGGCCACATGGTTGTGCCTGTGTTTGTAGTTTGTCTGTGTGATTTATTATTATTATTATTATTATTATTATTATTATTATTATTATTATTATTACTACTACTACTACTATTACTTGAAACACAACAAGATTAGTCCACAGCAGACACTCTGCTGGCTATTGTAATGGATCACACGTCGGACACTTCCCAAGTGTCTAGTTATTATTATTGTTGTTGTTGTTGTTGTTTTTGTTGTTATTATTACTATTATTACTTGAAACACAACAAGATGAGTCCACAGCAGACACTCTGCTGGCTGTTGTATTGGATCACATGTCGGACACTTCCCAAGTCTCTAGGACTGTGTGATATATCGGCGAATAATGCGTACAGATCCCAGTAAGGTGGCATTATTATTATTATTATTATTATTATTATTATTATTATTATTATTATTTTATTATGACACAGCAAACAAGATAGATATGCTGGATTTCATATTATTATTATTATTATTATTATTATTATTATTATTATTATTATTATTATTTATTAGCGACATTAATATCCCGCCCTTCTCACCCCAAAGGGGACTCAGGGCGGCTTACAAGTTATATATACAGTAGAGTCTCACTTATCCAAGATAAACGGGCTGGCAGAACCTTGGATAAGCAAAAATCTTGGATCATAAGGAGGGATTAAGAAAAAAGCCTATTAAACATAAAATTAGCTTATGATTTTACAAATTAAGCACCAAAACATCATGTTATAGAAATTGACAGAAAAAACAGTTCAATACACAGTGATATTGTGTTGTAATTACTGTATTTATGAATTTTGCACCAAAATATCATGATATATTGAAAACATTGACTACAAAAATGCCTTGGCTAATCCAGAACGTTGGATAAGCGAGTGTTGGATAAGTGAGATTCTACTGTATATATTATTATATTGTACTATACAACTATATTGCAATTTTATTAGTAATATTACATGTAATATAAATATACAATTATAATAGTGTATTATTATTATTATCACATTGTATTACATCATAATATTATTATCAATATTATAATATTAGTATAGTATAATATGAATATTATATACAGTAGAGTCCCACTTATCCAAGCTAAACTGGCCGGCAGAACCTTGGATAAGCAAAAATCTTTGATTATAAGGAGGAATTAAGGAAAAGCCTATTAAACATCAAAATAGGTTATAATTTTACAAATTAAGCACCAAAACATAATGTTACACAACAAATTGGACAGAAAAAGTAGTTCAATACACAGTAAAGTTCTGTTGTAATTACTGTATTTACAAATTATCATGATATATTGAAAACATTGACTACAAAAATGTCTTGGATAATCCAGAACCTTGGATAAGCGAGTCTTGGATAAGTGAGACTCTACTGTACTAAAAAATTGACTACCGTGTTTCCCCGAAAATAAGACAGTGTCTTATATTAATTTTTGCTCCCAAAGATACGCTAGGTCTTACTTTCATGGAATGACTTATTTTTCCATGAAGAAAAATTCACATTTATTGTTGAACAAAAAAATTGAACATTTATTATATACTGTACAGTAGTTGTCATCATAAACCAGCATAACCAGACAAACTGTGAATCCTATCAAGAATGTCTTGTTACTACCAATATTTCCATGTACAACACTGTATGGTATGTACATTTACCGATCCTGCATGCTCTGGTGTTCTGTTCGTTGGGCATGCTTCCAAACAAAAACTTTACTTTCGGGAGGCCTTAAATTTAGCAATTCAACAAAACCTCTACTAGGTCTTATTTTCTGTGGATGTCTTATTTCAGGGGAAACGGTACGAATAAAGATAGAATTGGGACCCCCAGTGGCACAGCGGGTTAAAGCGCTGAGTTGCTGAACTTGTTGACCGAAAGGTCGGCAGTTTGAATCCAGCGAGTGGGGTGAGCTCCCGCTGTTAGCCCCAGCTTCTGCCAAACTAGCAGTTTGAAAACATGCAAGTGTGAGTAGAACAATAGGTACTGCTCCGACGGGACAGTAATGGCGCTCCATGCAGTCATGCCAATGGCCACATGACCGTGGAGGTTTCTATGGACAATGCCGGCTCTCTGGCTTAGAAATGGAGTTGAGCACCAACCGCCAGAGTTGGACACGACTGGACTTAACATCAAGGGAAAACCTTTACCTTTGTCTAAGGATAGAATTGGGACACAACAGCAAAGTAAAGTAAAGCAAAAAACAAACAAAGCAAAGTATCTGTGGAGCACATGGAAATGCATCCGGGAGGAATGGTTTCCCAATGAGGAGCCGAGCATCAGCCGTCTGTCTGGTTCAAGGGGAAAACTCATCAATCCCAAGCAGGCCTGCCTGCCCTCTGGGGTGAAAGGAAGAGGGAAAGAGTCCAATCTATTGTGTCCCCGTCTCCTAATTGGTGGGCTTTGCCATGAAATATTTATCACGGCTCCCAATTTGCACCGAGAAGAATGATCAAGTGCCCCTGAAAAAAGGTGCATTTAAATCCCGCCTTGCGAGCATGGACCATTTGTTAAGCAGGCTTTCCTTTTGTTTCCCGGGATTTCGGTCCCAGTTTCTCCCAACGCATAGCTCTCTGGCTCACTGGGCACACTAGAGGCTGCGAAATGTGTTTTGTCCCCTTTGTCGTCCTTTCTGGGCCATTCGTCAGGGCTCGCCCGGCGCATGATGCGCTTCGGTTGGCTAGACATCCCTGCAAAACGTAGAACTTTCAGGGGCGTTGTACATTGAAAAATGAGAGTACAGTAGTCTCACTTATCCAACATAAACGGGCCGGCAGAACCTTGGATAAGTGAATATCTTGGATAATAAGGAGGGATTAAGGAAAAGCCTATTAAACGTCAAATTACGTTATGATTTTACAAATTAAGCACAAAAATATCATGTTTTACAACAGAAAAAGCAGTTCAATATATTATAATGTTATGTAATAATTACTATATTTACGAATTTAGCACCAAAACTTCACAATACAGTAGAGCAGGGGTCCCCAAACTAAGGCCGGGGGGCCGGATGCGGCCCATCGAAGCTATTTTTCCGGCCCGCACAGCACAAGGGCAAAGGGGGTTGGGTTAAATGACCCAAGGGGTCTCTTCTTCTCTTACAACCATTATTATTATTATTATTATTATTATTATTATTATTATTATTATTATTATTACATTGAGGCTCGGTGGCCATCCATCAGGGGTGCTTTGCTTGTGCTTTTGGTGCACAAAGGCAAAAGGGGGTTGGGCTAAATGGCCCAAGGGGTCTCTTCCAATCCTCTTTATTATTGTTGTTGTTGTTATTAATAATAATAACATTGAGGCTGGATGGCCATCTGTCAGGGATGCTTTGGTTGTGCTTTCGGTGCACAAAGGCAGAAGGGGATTGGACTCAATGGCCCAAAGGGTCTCTTCCAACCCTCTTTTTATTGTTGTTGTTTTTGTTGTTGTTGTTATTATTATTATTTATTGCTCAATGGCCAACTATAGTCCAGCCCTCCAATGGTCCGAAGGATTGTGAACTGACCCCGTTTAAAAAGTTTGGGGACCCCTGCAGTAGAGTCTCACTTATCCAAGCATCACTTATCCAAGGTTTCTATATTATCCAAGGGAGTCTGCCTTTTAGTAGTCATTGTTTTTGTAGTAAATGTTGCAATGTTTTAGTGCTAAATTCGTAAATACAGTAAAGTCTCGCTTATCCAATGTAAACAGGCCGGCAGAACATTGGATAAGCAAATATGTTGGATAATAAGGAGAGATTAAGGAAAAGCCTATTAAACATTAAATTAGGTTGTGATTTTACAAATTAAGCACCAAAACATCATGTTATACCACAAATTTGACAGAAAAAGTAGTTCAATACACAGTAATGCTATGTAGTAATTACTGTATTTATGAATTTAGCACCAAAATATCATGATGTATTGAAAATGTTGACTACAAAAATGCGTTGGATAATCCAGAACGTTGGATAAGCGAGTGTTGGATAAGTGAGACTCTACTGTACAGGAATTACTACATACAGTAGAGTCTCACTTACCCAACACTCACTTATCCAACGTTCTGGATTATCCAACGCAGTTTTATAGTCAATGTTTTCAATACATCGTGATATTTTGGTGCTAAATTTGTAAATACAGTAATTACTACGTAGCATTACTGCGTATTGAACTTTTTCTGTCAAATTTGTTGCATAACATGATGTTTTGGTGCTTAATTTGTAAAATCATAACCCAATTTGATGTTTAATAGGCTTTTCCTTAATGCCTCCTTATTATCCAACATATTTGCTTATCCAACATTCTGCCGGCCCGTTTATGTTGGATAAGTGAGACTCTACTATAACATTGCTTTGTATTGAAATGCTTTTTCTGTCAATTTCTTGTAAAACATTATGTTTTCTTGCTTAATTTGTAAAATCATCATGTAATTTGATGTTTAATAGGTTTTTTTCTTAATCCCTCCTTATTATCCAAGATTTTTGATTATCCAAGGTTCTGCCGGCCCGTTTATCTTGGATTATTTATTTACTACATTTATATCCCACTCTTCTCACCCCAAAGGGGACTCGGAGCGGCTTACAAATCAAATGAACATACAATATATTATTAGCATAGCACTATATAAGCATTAAATTACTATATTGTACTATATCATTATATGGTAATATTATTAGTAATATTACATTTAATATATAATATATAATTAATAAGTGAGACTCTACTGTATATTGAAAATTTGACGACAAAAACATTGACTACTAAAAGGCAAACTGCATTGGAAAATAGCAAGCCAGCTGCAATTAACTGCAATGAATCACTCTGACCAGGAGGTCATGAGTTCGAGCCCCGTTCGGAGCCTATGTTTGTTTGTCTTTGTTCTATGTTAAGAGGCATTGAATGTTTGCCTATATGTGTAATGTGATCCGCCCTGAGTCCCCTTCGGGGTGAGAAGGGCGGAATATAAATGCTGTAAATAAATAAAATAAAATAAAATACAGAACGTTGGATAAGCGAGTCTTGGATAAGTGAGACTCTACTGTATTTCCAATGCAGAATGTTATGGCTTTGTCAGTTCGGAGTGGCCCCATCTACACTGCCATATAATGCAGTTTCACAGTGTAGTCTAATTGCACTGACCTACGTTATTTGGCAGTGTAGACTCATATCATTCAGTTCCAGACATTATGAAACTGCATTATATGGTAGTGTAGGTGGGGCCTGTGTCCCAAAGGAGAAATTCTACAATTAAGTTCATTATTTGGACCATTTCGGGTCAAATTAGAAACACCTTGGGTGGCTTACAGCAAATAAAATGAGAAATATATCCCATATAATACCATGCAACGAGGCAATCAACATGCCTGTTTCTCAACTACCCATTTAGAATTGCCCCAATTCGCAAGTGTGTTAAGCAGCAACCTGAACCCTTGACCTGGGAGAGACTTGTAATGGGATTACCATTACTGACAGGCAGTTTAACAGGCCAGGCTTGTTCTGCTTGCCAAACAGACAGACTGTTGCTGGGTGCGCATAAACTGTGTTAATGCTCTGAACGCATAGAGGTGCAAGAGCATATTGGTTAAACCCGTCAGTGCCCAAATGCAGGCATTCCCACCTTGGAAAAAATATAGACTCATGTGCCATCTTTCCATCATATCTTGTTCTCTCTGGCTTACTTTTCATGCCTTCTTAGTAGGATATTCTGGAGTTATCTGCTGAATATAGTATTAACAAATCTGAAAAAAAAATTGGTTCCTGGTTTGAAAGTGCTGTTTCCTGTTTAATTATGTGGTCCTTACTTTGAAAAGAGTTGTTATACTCCAGAAACTTCATTTTTGTGGCGGCCACAAAATGCAGTAGAGTCTCGCTTACCCAACTGTGGAGAAGTCATAGTTATTGTGTTTAATTTTGACTGTTGGAGTATGTATTTGTGTTTAGTTAACAGTAGCTGAAACAGAAGCCATCTTGTTTCAATCCACAGTAGTGCTGTTACCAAGGAGACGAAGCTGGCTAGCTCATCAGAGGGAGAAGTGGGCGGAGCCAAGAAAAGGAAAAAAGGGCAGTTTTAAAAAAGAGAAGCCAGAGAGTGTGTGCGTGGCTGGAGGCTTTTCAGTCAAGAAGGGCTGAAGAGACAGGCCTGGCCAAAAATCTTTAGTCAAGGCAGACTAAAGGGAGCCTAGTTAAGATCTCTAGTTGGGAAAAGACTAGTGATCAGGGATTTGGTCGGTAGTAGATCAAATTAAAAGTTTTATTGTAGTTGGGACATTGTTCACTAAGGAGCTCAGCTGAGGTTAGAGTTCGCTACAATTTATATCATCAGTAGGAGAGTGAGAGTGGATTTACACCAAAGACTACTGTTGTGGTGGTTATAAGAGTTATTAAACCACTTGTTTATCTAAAGTTCCATAAGTAAATCAATCAACCTGCAACCATAAGCTTTGTCAACAACTGACTCATTTCATCTCATCTGCGTCTGTGGAGCCAAATTTCATCGGTGATAATTCAAAAGCCTCACGTTGGTGGCAGTTACCTTAATAAATCACCTAATTGGGGAAGAGTAATAGTCACATTTACCTCAGAAAGGAAACCACAACACAGAAGTCCCTAACTACAGAGACAGAGGCTGGGATCTTGAAATAAAGATCACCCCCTGTAATCCTTCCCCTCATATAAAGGTGATATATATATAATCTAGAGGGATTAAAGGACTCAAAAATCCCCTCAGCAGGAAGGAAACAGCAATCACAAATTGGCTATCATAACATCACATCACCATCACAATCATCATTCAATCATTCCTCTATCACAAATTGGTGGCAGCGGTGGGATTGAAAGGATTCCTCCCTTCCACACCATCATCCATCACACCATCCATATTACACCAGCCTTCACTCATCCAACGTTCTGTATTATCCAAGGCAGTCTTCCTCCCACACGAATCCACAGATGTTTCTCTAGACAGCAATGCTATCCTTAGGTAAAGGTAAAGGTTTTCCCGTGACGTTAAGTCCAGTTGTGTCCGACTCTGGGGGTTGGTGCTCACCTCCATTTCTAAGCCGAAGAGCCGGCGTTGTCCGTAGACACCTCCAAGGTCATGTGGCCATTGGTTTTTCCTTGCTTTGCTTTGTTTTCTCTTGACTTGCTATTCCTTTCCTTTGTCCATTGTCAGTGGGGGACATAGTTTCTCTGGATGCAGGTGAACTACAACTCCCAAAAGTCCAGGTCTATTCCCTCCAGACCCCTGCGATATGTTCAGTTGATCATGCGGCTTCTCTGTGTCTAGTTTGGTCTGGGTCTATTATCACAGTTTCTCTGGATGCAGGTGAACTACAACTCCCAAAAATCCAGGTCAATTCCCCCCAGATCCCTGCAGTATGGTCATGAAGCCAGGCTTTGAAGCTGCAAGGCCATTCAGTGCTAATCAAGCAGGTCAATTGCAACTTTCACACTTGCCTCAAACAGACAAGAGTTCTTTCTCCCACCCTGGACATTATTCCACAGATATATAAATAAACCCCACTCACAACCTCTGAGGATGCCTGCCATAAATGTGGGCGACACGTCAGGAGGGAATGCTTCTGGAACATCGTCATACAGTCCGGGAAACTCACTGCAATCCAGTGATTCTGGCCTTGAAAGCTTAAGAAAACACAAAGCGGAACCATTTTGCGGGGGCATCGTTTCCGGAGGTGAGCATAAACAGGTGCACCACGGCTTTCCGGGGGAACCTTTTAAGGGAAGGACGGAGTGAAGGGAGCGGACGGACTCCCCGGAGTGTCGGGCCATGTTCGCCGGCTTGCAGGAGCTCGGGGTGGCCAACGGGGAAGACCTGAAAGAGACGCTGACCAACTGCACGGAGCCGCTGAAGGCCATCGAGCAGTTCCAGGTGAGCAGGGCTAACTTCCTTCCCTCCTTGCTAGGCCGCGCCGGTTGCCATGGAGATTTAACCCCTGGAGCGCCAGAAGGAACCCAAAAACCTTCCCCACTCTTCTTTCTTTTCCTATGTTTCTTTATAATAATACAATCCTAGAGTTGGAAGAGACCTTGTGAGTCATCCAGTCCAACCCCATTCTGCCAAGAAGCAGGGAGATCACATTCAAAGCACCCTCGACAGATGGCCTTCCAACCTCTGTTTCAAACCTTCCAGTGTAGAGAGTCCCACTGCTGAACAGCTCTTCCTCATGTTCAGGTGAAATCTCCTTTCCTATAATTTGGAGTCATTGTTCCACGTCCTAGTTTCCAAGGCAGCAGAAAATAATAATACAGTATTTATTTATTTATTTACAGTAGAGTCTCACTTATCCAAGCTAAATGGGCCGGCAGAAGCTTGGATAAGCGAATATCTTGGATAATAAAGAGGGATTAAGGAAAAGCCTATTAAACATCAAATTTGGTTATGATTTTACAAATTAAGCTCCAAAACATCACATTTTACAACAAAATTGACAAGAAAAAGCAGTTCAATACGCAGTAATGTTATGTTGTAATTACTGTATTTACGAATTTAGCACCAAAATATCATGATATATTGAAAACATTGACTACAAAAATGCCTTGGATAATCCAGAACCATGAAGCGAGTCTTGGATAAGTCAGACTCTACAAGATAGTTCCATCTTGTCTCCTGTGCCATAGCAACATGCTATGCCAATTTTATACACACACACACACACACACATATATATAATTTATAATAATGTATAAATATATAATATACTGTATTGTACCCCGTTTCCCCGAAAATAAGACAGTGTCTTATATTAATTTTTGCTCCCAAAGATGCACTAGGTCTTATTTTCAGGGGATGTCTTATTTTTCCACAAAGAAGAATTCACATTTATGGTTGGATTTTTTTTAAAAAATGAAAATTTATTATCTACTGTACAGTAGTTGTCATCACAAACCAGCATAACCAAACTGTGAATCCTTTCAAGAATTTCTATATTATATTTTATTGCTATACTGTTTTTAAATTACTGTTTTAAATTTCTGTTCGTATGTACATTTATGTTGTTGTTGGGCTTATCCCTGTGTAAGCAGCCCTGAGTCCCTTCTGGGAGATGGAGGTGGGATACAAGAATAAAGTTATTATTATATTATTATTTCTTGTTACTACCTTTATTTCCATGTACAACAATCTATGGTATGTGCATTTACTGATCCTGCATGCTTCCAAACAAAAACTTTGCTAGGTCTTACTTTCGGGGGAGGCCTTATATTTAGCAATTCAGCAAAACCTCTACTAGGTCTTATTTTCTGGGGATGTCTTATTTTCGGGGAAACAAGGTATGTACATATAATATTGATAATAATATAATATATAATACTAGCTGTGCCCGGCCACGTGTTGCTGTGGCTTTGTTTGCTGGTGTTGGTGAGAAATTGTTGAGGTAATGATGGTATTGAGTATCTGTTGTATGGTTGTCTTTATGTTTAGTATGCACACTGAAGTGGATTATATGGCAGTCTGGAGTCCAGATAATCCAGTGCAAAGCAGATAATATAAGATTCTAAATGGGTTATATAGCTGTGTGGAAGGGCCTTGAGTCTACACTGCCATATAATCCAGTTAAAATCTGATAATCTGTGGAAGAGGCCTAAGTGAGGCCTAACTCTGCCTGTCCCCTGGGCTGAGTAGATTGCTAGGAGACCAAGTGGGCGGAGCTTAGCCTTCAAACTGGCAGCAATTGGATAAATCTATTATTCCTCTCCCTCTAATTAGGACTTAATTTTTCTTTTCTTTTTGTTGTATCAACCTAGAGGCGTGAATGATGGGTTGTGTTGTCAAATTTCGAGGTTGGGGGGCCTGTAGTTTTGTCGTTTTGTCCGCTGCCCTGATGCCATCACTCTTTTATATATATAGATAGATAATATTACTACTGTACTGAGGCCCTGCTGCTCTATAGTTTGGGTTTCAAGAGCTTTGATGAGATGCATACATCTCTGGTGATTTTAACGTGGCATTTGACATTGACAGACCGAGAACGGCATCCTGCTGCCCACCCTCCAGTCAGCGCTGCCTTTCCTGGACCTCCATGGCACCCCGAGGCTGGAGTTCCACCAGTCCGTCTTCGACGAGCTGCGAGAGAAGCTTCTGGAGAGGATCTCTGCCATCGCCTCAGAAGGAAAGGCAGAAGAAAGGTGCGTCGGGTCCTATACCGCCATTGGGAGTCCCTTTTTCTCCATCAATGCCTCCAAAGTTGCTCACGGCGCCGCCTTGCTTCCTCCAGGTACAAAAAGCTGGAAGATCTGCTGGAGAAGAGTTTCCCTTTAGTCAAGATGCCTTCCATCCAGCCGGTGGTCATGTGTGTCATGAAACACCTCCCCAAGGTATGGGTTCAATACAAATAATTTGATTTCTATGCAGCTTTAACCCCCAAAAAGGCACTATGATTTTTGTTCCTGGGTTGTACATGTCATTATTGTAATTGCTTCGATCATATAAACATGGGGAAAGTTTCATCCTTTCTATTGAAGTTGTCCACATACTTGGGGTTTTCAATGGCTTCTCTGTGTAGCCTGAAATGGTGGTTGTCGGAGTGGTCTAGCATTAATGTTTTCTCAGATAATATGCTGAGTCCAGGTTAATTCATCAAGTGCTCTGCTATGGCTGACTTCTCTGGTCGAATCAGTCTGCAGTGCCTTTCATGTTCCTTGAACATGAAATAGTGTGGGAGGGGGTTGTAAACTTGAATTTATGAGCTGTGGCATTTTGTGCTTTTTTGCTGTTTTTGCAAACTAATAGGTTAATTAAAATTATTATTGTTGTTGTTATTATTATTAGCAACATTTATATCCCGCCCTTCTCACCCTGAAGGGGACTCAGGGCAGCTTACGAGTTATATATACATACAATATATTATATTATTAGCTTAGCACAATATAAGCATTATATATTACTATATTGTACTATACCACTATATTACAATATTATTAGTAATATTAAATGTAATATATAGAATTAGAATAGTGTATTATTATTACATTGTATTACATTATAATAATATTATTATCAATATTATATATACATACAACGTATTATATTATTAGCATAGCATAATATAAGCATTATATATTGCTATTTTGTATTATACCACTATATTGCAATGTTATTAGTAATATTATATGTAATATAAATATACAATTATAATAGTATATTATTACTATTATTATTACCATATTGTATTATTAGTATAGCATAATATGGGTTTGGTTTTTTTGTTGTAAAACTGAATTCATAATAAAAACTCATTGTTGTAAAGCATGCACTTTTTGCTGCTGCGTGTTTTTTGAACTTCAAGGTTTTGAAAATTAGTGTGTGCATTAGATTCAGCGGCACATTAGATTTGTGTAAATACGAAGTATTTCCAATCTGCCACCTTCCAAAACTCCTATAAATAATCCCACAACCAACCTCTTCCCTATATGGAAGCACAAGGTATGTTTCAGGACCGGCCTGGGGATTAATTTATTTTTCTGTTCTCTGCAGGTTCCTGAAAAAAAGCTGAAGTTGGTAATGGCCGACAAAGACCTGTACAAAGCCTGCGCTGTGGAGGTGAAGCGTCAGATCTGGCAAGATAACCAGGCTCTTTTTGGCGACGAAGTCTCCCCGCTGCTGAAGCAGTACATCCTGGAGAAGGAGACTGCTCTGTTCAGCTGCGACCTCTCCGTCCTGCATAATTTCTTCAGTCCCTCACCCAAGACCCGGCGCCAGGGAGAGGTAAGAGCAGAGGGGCTCTACGCCACTTTGAGGGACGTGTGGGACATAGTTAGACTATGTTTAGCGGTCTGGTTAAGACAGTTGCTTTTGCTGCAGAAGGAGCCAAGTGGGAGCAATCCAGCAGTCAGTAATAATAGAGTCGCTTGCTCTAGTTAAAATAACATACAAGCACCTTGAATCTGGTTCCAAGACAGACATGTTCCAAATAGCCGTTGTCGCTTAGAAGTTGTGATCACGAAAGCTGAACTTCTCTGTGTTTGAGTGATGGGTATCTAGTTAATAATAAACCAAGGTAAAGGTAAAGGTTTTCCCCTGACATTAAGTCCAGTTGTGTCCGACTCTAGGGGTTAGTGCTCATCTCCATTTCTAAGCCAAAGAGCCGGCGTTGTCAGTAGACACCTCCTAGGTCATGTGGCCACTGGCATGACTGCATGGAGTGCCGTTACCTTCCCGCCGGAGCGGTACCTATTGATCTACTCACATTTACATGTTTTTGAACTGCTAGGTTAGCAGAAGCTGGGGCTAACAGCGGATGATCACTCCGCTCCCTGGATTCGAACCTGTAACCTATCAGTCCTCAAGTTTAGCAGCACACACTGCACCATCGGGGGCTCCCAATGGATATGTAGTTCATAATAAACTAAACTCCCAAACAGACCCATCCAGACCCTTCTTTTGGACTATTGGGACTTTGCTATCCACTGGGGTTTGGTTTCAGGACATCAGTACCAAAATCAGTGGAGGAAATTCAACTCCAATTACACTATGTAACAAAATTTGTTCCTAGTTTGAAAGTGTTATTTCCTGTTTAATTGTGCGGTCCATACTTTGAAAGTAATTGTTCTACTCGGAAATCTCGTTTTTGTGGTTGCCACAAGCTATATTGAATTGGATGAGACTCAGTGAGATATTCATTGAAAACCTAGAGGAAAATGTGCTGCAGGAGGTCCCTCCCACAAAAACAAACTTTTGCCATGTTTTTATGATAGAACCAATTAGGAAGTTATAGAACATTGATAGAACATTGATAACTCAGGAACAAAAATTGTGTTACATACTGTTATATATACAGTTGTGCCCTTTATATAAAACGACAAGCAACTTAATTAAATGCTGGAGGGAGCACGAGGCTCTGTGAAATGGTGGGAGGCTATAGTACTGTGTGACAATTCTGGCAAAATTATTATTATTATTATTATTAATAATAATAATAATAATAATAATACAGTAGAGTCTCACTTATCCAAGACTCGCTTATCCAAGGTTCTGGATTATCCAATGCATTTTTGTAGTCAATGTTTTCAATATATCATGATACTTTGGTGCTATATTTGTAAATATAGTAATTACAACATAACATTACTGCGTGTTGAACTACTTTTTCAGTCAAATTTGTTGTATAACATGATGTTTTGGTGCTTAATTTGTAAAATCATAACTTAATTTGATGTTTAATAGGCTTTTCCTTAATCCTTCCTTATTATCCAAGATATTCGCTTATCCAAGGTTCTGCCGGCCCGTTTAGCTTGGATAAGCGAGACTCTACTGTAATAATAATAATAATGATAATAATAATAATAACTACTACTTTATTTTTGTACCCCGCCTCCATCTCCCCGAAGGGACTCGGGGTGGCTAACATGGGGCCAAGCCCAGACAATTACAGTAAAACAAAATAAAATACATACATGACACACATCATCAACAGGTAAAAAATACTAACACACTAACATAATAAAACAGTCAAATATTTATTATTTATTTATTTGATACATTTATATCCCGCCCTTCTCACCCCGAAGGGGACTCAGAGCGGCTTAGAAATTAAATTTACATACAATATTATATTATTAGCATAGCACAATACTGGCAATAAATTATTATATTGTACTATGTCAATATATTGTAATATTATTAAAAATATTACATGTAATATATAATATATAATTAACATTATTATATTGTATTATTAGTATTATATTGTATTACAAAATAATATTATTAATAATAGTAACAATAACATAAGAAAACATAGTATAAAAATAGGACAGCTTTACTTTTTGGATTATTTCCCCCACCTGCAAATATTTAGAGGTTGGTTGAATCTATGGGTGTAGTTCCCATAGGGCTGTTTGTACTCTGTTGACCGAGAGCCTTTCCTTGTCTCTTGGGGGCAAAGGTGGTTCAAAAGCTCACGCAGATGATTGGGAAGAACGTGAAGCTTTACGACATGGTGCTCCAGTTCCTGAGGACCCTCTTCCTGCGGACGCGCAATGTCCATTACTGCACGCTGCGGGCTGAGCTGCTGATGTCGCTGCACGACCTGGAGATCAGCGAGATCTGCACGGTGGACCCCTGCCACAAGGTACAGAAGGAACTCTATGGCAATTACAAAACAATTCACATTCTTTCCGTGGGAGTGGGGTTTCCCTGGCAGCTATTAAACGCTTGGCTTCTTTGGCAGTTCACCTGGTGCCTGGATGCCTGCATTCGGGAGAAGTTTGTTGACAACAAGCGCGCGCGAGAGCTGCAAGGTTTCCTCGACGGAGTGAAGAAAGGGCAAGAGCAAGTGCTGGGGTGAGTAATGAGAGTAGATAGGATATACCATATATACTCTGAGTATAAGCCAACCCAAGTATAAGCCAAGTCACCTAATTTTACCACAAAAAACTGGGAAAATTTGCTGACTCGGGTATAAGCCAAAGGTGGGAAATGCAGCAGCTACTGGTAAATTTAAAAAATAAAAATACATACAGTAGAGTCTCACTTATCCAAGACTCGCTTATCCAAGGTTCTGGATTATCCAGTGCATTTTTGTTGTCAATGTTTTCAATATATCATGATATTTTGGTGCTAAATTCGTAAGTACAGTAATTACAACATAACATTACTGCGTATTGAACTACTTTTTCTGTCAAATTTGTTGTATAACATCATGTTTTGGTGCTTAATTTGTAAAATCATAACCTAATTCGATCTTTAATAGGCTTTTCCTTAATCCCTCCTTATTATCCAAGATATTCGCTTATCCAAGGTTCTGCCAGCCAGTTTAGCTTGGATAAGTGAGACTCTACTGTACCAATAAAATTACATGAATTGAGGCATAGTAGGTTAAATGTTTTTGAATATTTACATAAAACTGCAGTTTCAGATAAGACTGTCCAACTCTGATTAAATCATTACTCTAACCTTCTTCAATGTAAATGTGCTCACGTATCCTTCCAATAATAATACATAGAGTAAAATAATAAATGTAATAATAATAGAGTAAAATAATAAATGTATCAACAATAATAAATGCAGTAAAATAATAACTGTAGTAGTAATAATAATAAATAGAGTAAAATAATAAATGTAATAATAATAATATCAGGGTAAAATAATAAATGTAATAATAATAATAATAATAATAATAATAATAATAATAATAATAAATCATACAATCCTAAACACTTGGGAATTGTTCTACTTGTGATTTTTTGATATTAAATCCAGCATATACATCTCCTTTGCTGTGTCATACTCTGTCTTTGTGTCAGTAATAATAATAAATGTAATAGTGATAGAGTAAAACAATAAATATAATAATAAATAGGGTAAAATAATAAATAACAATAACAATAGTTATACAGAAAAATAATAAATGTACCATGTATACTCCGACCCAAATATAAGCCGACCAGGACCCTCACTCAAGTATAAGCCATGGGGGGCTTTTTCAGCCCTAAAAATTCAGCTCTGAAATAAGCTTGCTTGAGCCAGAAGCACTCTTGGTTGTTGGTTGTGTTTGATGTGCTCTTGTTTTCTTTTTCATTCCTCCCATACTCCAGGGACTTATCCATGATCTTGTGCGACCCATTCGCCATCAATACCTTGGCGCTGAGCACCATCCGCCACTTGCAGGAGCTGGTGGGGCAGGACATGTTGCCCAGGGTGAGGGGAAAGTTTAGCATTTTGGAGCAAAAAACATAACACAGATAAATGAATGGGCTTGAAAGGAAGTTAGCTAAACCTAGAAACCTGACAGGTCGTCATTGCTTGCCTTGCAGGAAAGCCCTGACCTTTTACTTCTCTTGAGGATGTTGTCGCTGGGACAGGGAGCCTGGGACATGATTGACAGCCAGATCTTCAAGGAACCCAAAATGGTAGGCTAAACCTGCCTAAATCAATACTGTCTTAAAGTCTTTAGAATGAGAAGATGCAGCCTCTGGCAAAGACTTTTCGCCTAGTCGTCTCATAGCAACCCCAGATAAGGAGTTGGATGGGGGAGAAAGTTCACCAGAAAACATACCTGTGGTCAGCAGGAATCTCAGGCTTCATCTTAGGGAAGAAACAATTGAGGAAGTCACAGACAATCCTTGAGAAACAACAGTGTGAGAAATCTCACACGCTAGGGAGTCAAGGTTACAGATATGACTTCATGGCTTATGGACCTTAAATCAGAGAATTGTTTCCTTAGAATTCAGATCAGGCAATGCTGCATTGCAGTGAGGATCTCGAGTCTTGCTTCAAGTTCATGTTTTGGTCCAAGATCTTAGGAGTTTGGATTCATGTTTTAATGAATCCTATGAATCCTTTAATGAAGTTTCTATGGTTTTGGTTTTGGATTCATGTTCATGTTTTGATTCTTGTTTTCCTGGATTTAGGCTCATGTTTTGATTCTGTTTTTTGTACCTTATTTTATGGAACAAATTTGGATTATTTGGATTATTTATTGCCTTTGGAAGTGTTCTTTCCTATTCCCAGTTTGGTTTGGCTTATTACTTGTTGACTATTTTTCCCATTACCTATTGGATTTTGCCTTTCTTATTTCTTAGGGTGACTTTTTCTATATATGTGTTTTTCTCAATACCTGGTTGGTATTGAGTGTACAGTGTTTGCTCACTTAGGTTCCAGGACCACCTGCAATAAGTGAAAAATCCACGAAGTAGGGTCACTATATTTAATATTTATACATTATTTTAGCAGTTATACACTATTTTAAGTCTTTATCAACCAATCATGTGTTGACAAATTGCCTCCTTCTCCTCTTGTTGTTGCTTGGCCTCCTTTTCTCTACCTTCGGCTTCTCCTTCCTCCCTTCCTTAGGCTGTAAATTGTAATTTTTTATTATTTATAACTAGCTGTGCCCAGCCACATGTTGCTGTGGCGAAGTCTGGTGGTATGGGAAATAAAGTATTGAGGAATTGGTGGTAGTTAAGGTAAAGGGTAAAGGTTTTCCCCTGATGTTAACTCCAGTCATGTCCGACTCTGGGGGTTGGTGCTCATCTCCATTTCTAAGCCGAAGAGCCGGCGTTGTCCGTAGACTCCTCCAAGGTCATGTGGGATGACTGCATGGAGCGGCGTTACCTTCCCGCCGGAGCAGTACCTATTGATGCACTCACATTTGCATGTTTTTGAACTTCTGGGTTGGCAGAAGCTGGGGCTAACAGTGGGGGCTCTCTCCGCTCCCCCAATTCAAACTTGTGGCCTTTCGGTCCAGAAGTTCAGCAGCTCAGCACTTTAACACGCTGTGCCATCAGGGGATATTATTTCTGAAAGGTTGTGAATATACAATATTTCTGATTGGTTTTTTTTGTCTGTTGGAGGCAAGTATGAATGCTGCAATTAGGAAAAATGATTAGGATGTAATGGCCTTGCAGCTTTAAAGCCTGGCTGTTTCCTCCCCGAGTAAATTTTTTGTTGGGAGGTGTTAGCTGGTCCTGATTGTTTCCTGTCTGGAATTCCCTTGTTTTCAGAGTGGTGTTCTTAGCGATATTTTATGTGCTTCTACTGTCTGTGGCCCTGAGAAAGCAGAGGATTTGCCAGACTTTATTTTTCTTTTCTTTTTGTTGTATCTTACTGGAGCCGTGGATGATGGGTTGTGCTGTCAAATTTCGAGGTTGGGCGGCCTGTAGTTTTGTTGTTTTGTGGGTTGCCGTGATGTCCTCACTCATTTATATATATAGATAGTCTTTTAGAGTTTATTGAAAAACTGCAAAACAGCGAATCCGAGAAAAGTGAACCGCGAAGTAGTGAGGGAATACTGTAAAGTAAATTCTGGCGGGGGTGCAACAACACTAACCTGCTTCTTGGCAGGGGGTTGGACTGGATGGCCATGAGGTCTCTTCCAGCCCTATTATTCTATGATTATTCTATGATTCTAACCTTAGCAAGAGGCCCAATTTGCAAAAGCTACCTTCTTAGGAGGAATTGAACAATGTAGATGATTATAAACATCCCATAGTTCCAACTTTCTGTTTTCTTCTGCCGTTCTCAGGAGGTGGACTTGATCACCAAGTTCTTGCCCTTGCTGATGTCCTTTGTGGTGGATGATTACACCTTCACTGTTGATCAGAGGCTGCCTTCAGAAGAGAAAGGCCCGGCACCTTATCCCACCGCCATCCCAGAAATGTTTCCAAAGTGAGTCACTGTAGCTGTTAAGCATTTGCTAGTTAAGTCCCAACTCAGTGTCAAGGCAGGAGAGGCTGTTTCGAAAGGCAGAGGCTGAACAGTGAGTAACGTTAATGTGTTTGAGATTGCTCTGCATGCGAATGATGCATTCCCCACTTGCATTGTAGATTTCTGCAGGAGCACCGCATTGCCTGCGAGATTGGCCTTTACTATGTGCTGCATATCACTAAGCTGAGGAACAAGAACGCTTTTCTTCGGCTGCTCCCTTCTCTGGGTGAGTTAACTTTTTCCCTCGTCTCTTGCCGACACACAGGAAGACTTACCGCTCGAATATAAGCTGAGTTTTTCAGCCCTTATTTATGAGCTGAAAAAGCCTCCCCAGGCTTATAATCCGGTCAAGGTCAAGCCGGCCATTGCTTGCAATATATGATATATTTATCTCTCATCTTACCCTCCCTTATCAGTGTTTACTTTTCCAAAGCCTCCCTCGCTCTTAACCAAGGGAATGTTTTGAAAAGGGAAAGAAGCTCTTGCAAGTCAGGAAGAAGAATATATATATTTATACCCATTAATCTTATAAAAGCATTTTCCCCCAAAATATTATTTGTTAATCTCTGCTACAGATATATAGGCATTTTCCCCTGCAAGCCTTTGCAATCCCTGTGTACCTAAATATTTGTATCTGTCTGTCTGTCTGTCTATCTTAATTTTATATATAAAATTTCCCCTCATATGTTTGCAAGTCTTTGCAAATCTTATATGCATATAGATATCTAGAGATTTCCATGTACCTGTATATTTGTATCTATGTGTATACATTATTTTAAATATGCATTTTCGCCTCACGTGTTTGCAAGTCTTTGCAACTCCTATAGATATAATTATATATATAGAGATGTCTAGATAGATAGATAGATAGATAGATGAATATAGATATATAGGGCTTGCAAATATTGCAGGAGGGAAATGCACATATATAGAGAGAGAATTTGCAAATGTTTCAGGGGGAAATGCATATGTGAAGTTAGTATATATAATTATAGATCTATATCTAGCTCTGCATTGTTTATATAGACATTGAATGTTTGCCTGTTACTATGTTGGAAGCTGGGCTGAGTCCCCATGGGGAGAGAGGGCAGGGTACAAATGAAGTTTCTATTATTAATATTATTGTTATTGTTAATACCATATTGTTTTTGTTGACCCTACTTTTCCACTTACAGAGCTAGTTTACTGTTTTTCTTTGAAATACAGTAAATATTCAAAAATCTTTAACCTACTGATGCCTCTATATAATTTCATTGGGCTCTATTTTCATTTTAAAATTTACCAGTAGCTCCTGCATTTACCACTCTCGACTTATCAGTAATTTTCCCCAGCTTTTTGTGGTAAAATCAGGTGTCTCGGCTTATATTAGGGTCAGCTTATACTTGAGTATATACGGTAAGTCTATGAAGGCTTCTTTTGCTGTTAGTCTCAAATATGCAACAAGATCCCTTTGTTCTATATGTTTGGTTCTTCCGCAGTGGAGACTTTCAATGACCTGGCCTTTGGAGACATTTTCCTGCACTTGCTCACCGGGAACCTCACTCTCCTGGCTGACGAATTCGGGCAAGAGGAGTTCTGCACCAGCCTCTTTGACAACGTCTTCCTCCCCGCCTGTTCAAGGTAATGTCCTTTCCAATGTAGGGAAATCATAAAAGACATGTTAGCAGCAACCCAAGCAAGCCTTAGGTTGGAAAGAGCAAAGGAAATAGGAACTTTAAAAAATGTTATGAATATTTATCAGATTACTAGCTGTGCCCGGCCACGCGTTGCTGTGGCGAAGTATGGTGGTATGGGAAATAAAGTATTGAGGAATTGGTGATAGTTAAGGTAAAGGGTCCCCTGGGCTGAGTGGGTTGCTAGGAGACCAAGTGAGTGGAGCTGAGCCTTCTAACTGGCAGCAATTGGATAAAAACAATTATTCCCCTCCCTCTAATTAGGACTTTATTTTTCTTTTCTTTTTGTTGTATCAACCTAGAGGCATGGATGAGGGGTTGTGCTGTCAATTTTCAAGGTTGTGGGGTGTTTACTTTTGTTGTTTTGTCCACGGCCGTGATGCCATCACTCTTTTATATATATAGATATGCTTCAAGGTGATGTCACTGAGAGGAGAATCAAATACACTAATGGATATATTAAGGCAAATTGGGAGTCAAAATGAAAAGGGCTTATAGCCAGAGTAAAAAGGAAAGAGAATTCAATCCTTATACCTCCCAGGAGCCCTACTCAGAGTTCTACACAATTTTACTCTCGGACTGTTCAGTTCTTATTATTGTTTAAATTTTGAATTGTTATTGATGTTATTCTATGTTCTTTTATGTAGTTACACTGTTTCTAATTTTATTGATCTTCATGATCAAACAAGTAAAATAATACATAGAGCAGAGGTCCAACTGTTCCCAGAGGAGTAAAGAGGGAAGGGGGAAAATATGATAGATAGTAGTAGGTAAGTATAGAAATGTAAAGGATAGGAAAACGAGAATCATCAGAATGTTATGAGAATGTATGGAAAAATATGTTGTAATGGTGACTGACAATATTATAATTTACTTCCATAGTGAGATATATATGTGTGTGTGTGTGTATCTATCTATATATATAAAAGAGTGATGGCATCAGGGCAGTGGACAAAACAACAAAACTACAGGTCCCCCAACCTCGAAATTTGACAACACAACCCATCATTCATGGCTCTAGGTTGATACAACAAAAAGAAAAGAAAAATAAAGTCCTAATTAGAGGGAGAGGAATAATTGTTTTTATCCAATTGCTGCCAGTTAGAAGGCTAAGCTCTGTTCACTTGGTCTCCTAGCAACCCACTCAGCCCAGGGGACCCTTTACCTTAACTTACCACCAATTCCTCAATACTTTATTTCCCATACCACCATACTTCGCCACAGCAACGCGTGGCCAGGCACAGCTAGTATATATATAAAAGAGTGATGGAATCGCGGCACCGAGCAAAACAACTAAACTAAAGGACCCCCAACCTCGAAATTTGACAACACAACCCATCATCCACGCCTCTAGGTTGATACAACAAAAAATCCCGTCAAAAACCCCCACGGGGCCTTAAAACCACAGCCCTCAGCCTGGCTGGAAGGCCCTATGGTAGTCGGAGGAGGGGCCTCCACGTGGCAGGGCCGCGGAGTCAAAATTGTCAGGGGCCCGAGCAGGCGTGGAACACCCCCCCCCCCACGAAGAGCCACCGTGGCCTCCTCCATGCGCCACAGGCTGGAGGGAGGCCGCCCCCCCCCCAAGAGCCACCTCAGCCTCCTGCCAGCCGGAGGGAGGCCGCGAGGCCCCAAGGATGTTGAGGCCTGCAGAGGCGAAGGCGGGGGGGGGGGGGGCTTCCAGAAAGGCGCCCCCCCCCCCCCAAAGACCACCGCAGCCTCCTCCGTGCCCTGCAGGCCTCAGGGCAGCCCGGCCATGAGAGAGCCGGAGCCCGAACCTTCCCCCCCTCCCCCCAAGAGCAACCTCCGCCTCCTGCCAGGCCGCAATGTTTATTTGTTTTGTTTATTTTAGATGGAGGCCTCCAGAGGCGGAGGCAGGGGTGGCCGGAAGAGCCCCCCCCCCATGTCCTAAAGGGTCCTAAAGCCTCCCTCCCCTTTTCCCCTCTTCAAAGGAGGGTCCTGCCTTCCAAGCTCAGCTGCCTGGGCCTCTGTCTCTCTTCCAGGGATTGAAATGAGGGTCCGCCTGCCTGTACTCTCAGGCAACAAGTATCATATCTACAATTACTGTGGTGTAATAATACAGAACAATAGAATCTCTAAAATCAGGACATTAAATAAAAAGGAACACTCTGAAAATGAGAATTCCAGAAAGGAAACAACCAGAGCCAGCTAACACCTCCCAACAAAGGATTCCCCCAGGCAGGAAGCAACAATATAATCTCTAAAATCAGGACATTCAATAAAGAACAACACTCTGAAAATGGGAATTCCAGAAAGGAAACAACCAGGGCCAGCTAACACCTCCCAACAAAGGATTCCCCCAGCCAGGAAGCAACCAGGCTTCCAAACAGCAAGGCTATTCAGTGCTGTTCAATCTAATCAAGCAACATTTCCCCTTCATAGTACACCCTCGGTTTCAAGCCATGAGGCTACTCTGTCTCATTCAGCCTGCCCAAGAAAGGATGCCCCTATGTAGAAAGCAGTCAGTCTTTGAAACAGCGAGGCTATTCAGTACAATTCAAATGGGCTAAAAAACCATTTCCCTACAACGCAAGTACCCAGCCTTCCAAACAGCAAACCTATTCCATTGTATTCCACCTCACCAAACAAGGATTCACATAAGGAGAAAACACCCAGACTTTAAGGCTGCAAGGCTATTCACTGCTATTCCACCTGGTCAACAAATGATTCCCATCAGCCACAGCAACGCGTGGCCGGGCACAGCTAATATACTATATATGTGTGTATGTGTATCTCTCTCTCTCTCTCTCTCTCTCTCTCTCTCTCTCTCTCTCTCTCTCTCTCTCTCTCTATATATATATATATATATATATATATATATATACTAGCTGTGCCCGGCCACGCGTTGCTGTGGCGAAGTCTGGTGGTCTGGGAAATAAAGTATTGAGGAATTGGTGGTAGTTAAGGTCAAGGGTAAAGGTTTTCCCATGACATTAAGTCCAGTCGTGTCTGACTCTGGGGGTTGGTGCTCATCTCCATTTCTAAGCCAAAGAGCCGGCGTTGTCCATAGAAACCTCCAAGGTCATGTGGCCGGCATGACTGCATGGAGTACCGTTACCTTCTTGCCGGAGCAGTACCTATTCATCTACTCCCATTTGCATGTTTGGCAGAACATGGCAGAAGCTGGGGCTTTAGATAATCTGTGGAAGTGGCCTAAGTGAAGCCTAACTCTGCCTGTCCCCTGGGCTGAGTCGGTTGCTAGGAGACCAAGTGGGCAGAGCTTAGCCTTGTAACTGGAAGCGATTGGATAAAAACAATTATTCCTCTCCCTCTAATTAGGACTTTATTTTTCTTTTCTTTTTGTTGTATCAACCTAGAGCCGTGGATGATGGGTTGTGTTCTCAAATTTCGAGGTTGGGGGGCCTGTAGTTTTGTTGTTTTGTCCGCTGCCCTGATGCCATCACTCTTTTATATATATAGATACACACACACACACACACACACACACACACACATATATATATGTGTGTGTGTGTGTATGTATATATATATATATATATATATATATATATATATATATATATATCTCTCTCTCTCTCTCTCTCTCTCATTCTAAACAAAGCTGCCTGCCTTCCTGGGTGGCTTTGTGATTCATAATTCTTTCTGGCGCTTCACAGGAAAGAGAATGTGCACAGGCACATGCTGAGGCTGCTGCTTCACCTCCACCACAAAGTGGTCCCTGCCAAGCTGGAGTCCCTGCAGAAATCCCTCGAGCCCACCAAGCAGGTAAAAATGGGGACGGGAAGAGCTGGCAAAAGAGAACGCTCAAAATGAAGGCCTATATAGTAGATGTTTGGTTGGGCTGCCTTTGAAGACAGGCCAGAAACCTCCCTTGGTGCACCTTTCAACCCTCTGGTTAGGGAATCTGAGCATGTCACTCCATTTTTTGCACCATTACAACAGTGTTAACCTTTAAAGATCTAAACATAATTGGAAGCAGGTGGCCTTTTGGACCTCCCTGTTCTTTGGAAGCTTTCCTCGTGTATCCCATCAGTAATTTTGACAATCGGAAGAGACAGGGCCTTGTTAGTGGTGAGCCTACTATTTGTTGTTGAAGGCCATGAAGGCCAGAATCACTGGGTTGTTATGAGTTTTCCGGGCTGTCTGGTCATGTTCCAGAAGCATTCTCTCCTGACGTTTTGCCCACATTTGTGGCAGGCATCCTCAGAGGTTGTTATTATTGCTCAAAATGATGTTTTATTCTTTGTAGATGATGCTTGTTTTGTTTTATATGTATTTTATCCTGTTTTATTGTGGTTATCTGGGCTTGGCCGCAAGTTAGCCGCCCCGAGTCCCTGTGGGGAGATGGAAGCGGGGTATAAAAATAAAACTATTATTATTATTATTTTATTATGACATAGCAAACAAGATAGGTATGCTGGATTTCGTATCACAAAATCACAAGTCGAACACTTCCCAAGTGTCTAGGACTGTGTGATGTATTTTCGCATGATGCGTGCAGATCCCAGTCGGGTGGCCTTTTGCAGTTGGCAGATCGTGATATCATCAATGTCCATTGTTTCCAAATGCCGGCTGAGATCTTTTGGCATGGCACCCAATGTGCCAATCACCACCAGGACCACCTGCACTGGTTTCTGCCAGAGTCTTTGAAGTTCAATCTTGAGGTCCTGAGAGCGGCTGAGTTTTTCCTGTTGTTTTTCGTCAATGCGACTGTCACCTGGGATGGCGACATCCATGATCCAAAGCTTTTTCTTCTCCACAACTGTGATGTCTGGTGTGTTGTGTTCCAGAACTTTGTCAGTCTGGATTCGGAAGTTATTATTATTATTATTATTATTATTACAGTAGAGTCTCACTTATCCAACACTCGCTTATCCAACATATTGGATTATCCAACACATTTTTGTAATCAATGTTTTCAATACATCGTGATATTTTGGTGCTAAATTCGTAAATACAGTAATTACTACATAGCATTACTGCGTATTGAACTACTTTTTCTGTCAAATTTGTTATTAAACATGTTTTGGTGCTTAATTTGTAAAATCATAACCTAATTTGATGTTTAATAGGCTTTTCCTTAATCCCTCCTTATTATCCAACATATTCGGTTATCCAACGTTCTGCCGGCCCGTTTATGTTGGATAAGTGAGACTCTACTATGTTGTTGTTGTTGTTATGGTGAGGCATGTTGGAAACTGGGCAAGTGGGATTTCTATATCTGTGGAATGATGTCCAGGGTGGGAGAAAGAACTCTTGTCTGTTGGAGGACAGTGTAAATGTTTCAATTGGCCACCTTGATTAGCATTGAATAGCCTTACAGCTTCAAAGCCTGGCTGCCTGAGGGAATCCTTTGTTGGGAGATGTTAGCTGACCCTGATTGTCTGGAATTCCTGTTCTTTCTTCCCCCCCTTGGACATCATTCCACAGCTATATAAACCTCTCTTGCCTAGTTCCCAATAGACCTCACAACCTCTGAGGATGTCTGCCATAGATGTGGGCAAAACATCAGGAGAAAATGCTTCTGCAGCCTGGAAAACTCACAGCAGCCCTGTCATTAATAATTTTCATATTTCTTTTTCTTTTTTTTTCTTCTTTGCCAGAGCGGTGAAGCCGTGAAGGAGCTGTACAACCAGCTGAATGAGAAACTGGAGCTCCGAAAGCCCAGCCCGGCCCACGCAGCTGAGGCTCCTTCCATGGACTTGTCCTTGCCCACAGTCCCCACTCCGGCCTCGCTTTAGGCCTGGAAAAGAACAAAAGCTGTTTCCTTCCAATGTCAACAAGAGATTGGATGCTCACCATGTTCTGTCCAGAAACGTGGAACCCTCAAACATCTCTTGGGTGCATTGATCTTTCCAAGATGTTGATGTTCTGCAACTCTTGTCCTGGAACCAGTGGGATTTGCAGTCTAGCAAGACCACACAGTCCCACCCTCTGAACTAGAAGAGAATATTGTGATCAAGATTGTGGCAATGACCTCAACCTGGGATTTGGGCCCAAAGGAATGAAAAGAAGACCGGATCAGGTTTTTCTACAATGTAAACATCATGTCGGATGTTTTCAATAATTTTTTTATATATATAAAGTCAGTACTTTTATGAGCGAGAATGATGTGTGCTGTTTGCTGTTTGCAACAAGGGAAAAAGATATGTGGTTAAAAGTTAACTAAAGACCCCTAGGTTAGATTATCAACGCCGATAATCCACATTATCTACTTTGAACTGGATTATATGAGTCTACACTGCCATACCCAGTTCAAAGAAGATGATTAATAATAATCATAATAATAGTAATAATTATTATTATTGGGTGCCGTGCCAAAAGATCTCAGCCGGCATTTGGAAACCATAGACATTGACAAAATTACGATCTGCCAACTGCAAAAGGCCACCCTGCTGGGATCTGCACGCATCATCCGAAAATACATCACACAGTCCTAGACACTTGGGAAGTGTTCGACTTGTGATTTTGTGATATGAAATCCAGCATATCTATCTTGTTTGCTGTGTCATAATAAAAAATAATAATAATAGTAATAATAATAATAATACACTATTAGAATTGTATATTTATATTACATGTAATATTACTAATAATATTGCAATATAGTGTTATTGGACTGCATGTGGCCCCCAGGCCTTAGTTTGGGGACCCCTGGTGGCTCCCTCCTCCTCTTTGCTTGTTTATAATGGTATTTTAATTATAATTTTATTAATTATTAATTATTAAGGGGTGCTTTGCTAGTGCTTTTGGTGCACAAAGGTAGAAGGGAGTTGGACTAAATGGCTCTTCCAACCCTCATTATTATTATTATTATTGACAGAAGGGCACAGCATAACACAGCAAACGAGAGATATATGCTGGATTTCATATCACAAAATCTCAAGTTGAACACTTCCCAAGCATTTAGGACTGTGTGATTTATTATTATTATTATTATTATTATTATTATTATTATTATTATTATTATTATTATTATTAACAACATTGAGGCTGTGTGGCCATCTGTCAGGGGTGCTTTGCTTGTGCTTTTGGTGCACAAAGGTAGAAGGGGGTTGGGCTAAATGGCCCAAGGGGTCTCTTCCAACCCTCTTTATTATTTTTATCATGATTATGATTATTATTAACATTGAGGCTGTATTTGTTCCTGTTTTTTTACTTCAAAATAAGATATGTGCAGTGTGCATGGGAAATTGTTCATAGTTTTTTTTTTTTAAAACCTATAGTCTAGCCCTTCAACTGTCTGAGGGACCATGAACTGGCTCCCAGTTTAAAAAGTTTGGGGACCCCTGGGTTAAACCCTTGTGCCGGCTGAACTGCTGACCTGAAGGTTGTTAGTTTGAATCCGCAAGATGGAGTAAGCTCCCATCTGTCAGCTGTAGCTTGTGGGGACATGAGAGAAGCCTCCTAGCTAACACATCCAGGCATCCCCTGGGCAATGTCTCTGTAGACAGCCAATTCTCTCACACCAGAAGTGACTTGCAGTATGTTCTCAAGTCGCTTCTGACATGATAGGCCGGAGAAAACTATGTCTTCTGTTAGTCAGACTCTTTGGAATTGCTTATGGGTTTGTCTTTATGGCAAACCTGGTGACCCAAGATCGGCACTTTGTAGGTTTTCTTCAGTGCTTCTCAATCCAAACCGCATTCACACAGAACACTCCATTGTAGATGAATGGTCTTCTATAAGAAAGGGGCACCTGTAAATAGTCTTGTACTGGAGCTCCCAGCTCAGTCAGTGTTGGGGATGATGGTGGGTGCAGTCCACCAACATCTTCGCACACATATACTCACGCTTACCCAGTGTTTCATTAATCCTGAGAGCTGCCTTGCACCCTGGTTTGTGAGATAAATCCACAACATACATACGTAGGTAGGTAAAGGTTTTCCCCTGACATTAAGTCCAGGGGGTTGGTGTTCATCTCCATTTCTAAGCCCAAGAGCCAGCGTTGTCCATAGACACCTCCAAGGTCATGTGGCCACTGGCATGACTGCATGGAGTGCCGTTACCTTCCCGCTGGAGCGGTACCTATTGATCTACTCACACTCTGGAGGTTGGTGCTCATCTCCATTTCTGAGCCGAAGAGCCGGCATTGTCCGTAGACACCTCCAATGTCATGTGACCATAGGCATGACTGCATGGAGTGCCATTACCTTCCCGCTGGAGCGGTACCTATTGATCTACTCACACTCTGGGCGTTGGTGCTCATCTCAATTTCTGAGACGAAGAGCCAGCGTTGTCCATAGACACCTCCAATGTCATGTGACTATAGACATGACTGCATGGAGTGCCGTTACCTTCCCGCCGGAGTGGTACCTATTGATCTACTCACACTCTGGGTGTTGGTACTCATCTCCATTTCTGAGCCCAAGAGCCAGCATTGTCTGTAGACACCTCCAATGTCATGTGACCATAGGCATGACTGCATGGAGTGTCGTTACTTTCCCGCCGGAGCAGTACCTATTGATCTATTCACATTTGCATGTTTTTGAACCACTGGGTTGGCAGAAGCTGGGGCTAACAGCGGGAACTCACGCTGTCCTTTTGGTCAGCAAATTCAACGGCTCAGCAGTTTAATCCCCTGCGCCACCGTGGGCTCCACATACACACATACACATACATACTGAGCTAAACTATAGGCCACAGAGCAATTCAAACAAAGATCAATTCTCAAAACATTGTTTGCTCTTCAAAATAAACTGCTCAACCGAGCTGTCCAATGTCCCTGCTGAGGATAAAGTCCTGACGATGGTCTTGTTTGGTGCCGAAAGTGGGACTTCCGGACGGGGGTCCTACCACGCATCCATACCCAGGGCCTCAAACCTTCTGCTCCGGAGGACCGTGAAATCATTTACCATTCTCCTTTCTGGCGAAAGACTCCCCGTCGACATCTCTCCCGGTTTTGATTGAGCAAAATCAGTGTGGAAAAGCCCATGCTCTTTCGTATTGGCGTGGAACGGGTCAGCGGCGTTGCAGGAAGGCCCTTCTGATGCCAAGCTTTCTTCGGAAGTGTACGGAGCGATGGTCGGAACAACGATGGCACTCCGGGTTTGAACAATAGCAGCCTTGCTGTTTGCACTCAACTTGGGCGTGTTTTCCTCCTCATCTCTTTTCTCCGGATCCTCTTTGCCTTGATCCTCCTCGCCACCAAAGAGATGGTGCCAAGCATTCCTGTAGCTCTCTTTTGCCGACACGGGCCTCAGCCTGGTTGGTTTTTGGGAACGGGCTTTCGTAGCGGTTCTAGATTCCAAGTTGTAACCCGGATCGAGGCGCCAGTTTTCGTCTTCTCCTTGCCTTGGGCTTCTGCTCAGTTCTTCGAAGCATTCTTCCTCCGGCGTTGCTTTTTCATGAGCTGGCTGTTGCCGTTGGTGGGTAGCGTAGCGGTTCACGGCCGTGCCTTCTGGGCCGGTGAGGAGCAGCTTATTGATTCGATACGTCAGGCTTGACACGCCAAGTGGGATGCCACGTGAGTTCGTGTTTCTCGGAAAGTCGCTCCCAACAGGGCATTTGGCCTCCGCGGTGGGATTTCTCCTAAATATAAAGAAAGGAGAACATCACTTAACAAAAAAAAAAGGTGAAAATTTGGAACATCACCAAGAAGACTCTGCCACTTACGTTGAGCAGAACAAAGCCAGGATCCTTTTAGAGATGATGATGATGATGATGATGATGATGATAATAACAACAACAATCTTACAAAAAACAAATCTCAGCTATCAAACATCTAAAAATTCTCAAAAATTTCACATCTGATGTACATGGATGACCTGAAGCTGTATGGGAAAACGGAAACTGAAATCCATTCTCTGACCAACACTGTCCGAATTTTTAGCACTGATATCAGCATGGAGTTTGACTTGGACAAATGTTCGACAGTGGCATTGAAGAAGGGAAAAATCATGGAAAGTGAGAGCATAAATATGCCTAATGGCCAAACAATAAAGTGTCACCAGTCAGAGGCCTATAAATATCTGGGCATATTACAGCTGGACAACATCAAGCATGAACATGAACATGAACAGCAAAGAATACACACAAAGGATCAGAAAAATTCTCAAAAGCAAGCTCAATGGAGGCAACACCATCAGGGCCATAAAAACCTGGGCCATACCTGTCATAAGATATACTGCTGGCATCATAAACTGGACACAGGTGGAACTGGACAATTTGGACAGAAAAACAAGAAAACTCATGACCATCCATCATTCACTGCACCCTCGCAGTGATGTTGACCGGCTATATCTGCCTAGAAGATCAGGGGGCAGAGGACTCTTTCAAGTAAAACAAGCAGTCAAAGAAGAAGAACATGCCCTGGCAAAATATGGAAAGCAAAGTGAAGAACCTGCTTTGATTGAAGTCAAAAATCAGAAACACCTCAAAGCACAGCAGACAAAAAACCAGTACAAGAAAACCGCACTACAAACTAGAGCTGACAGCTGGCACAACAAAACATTGCAAGGAAAGTTCCTTGACAAAATTGAAGGAAAAGCTGATAAGGAGAAGACTTGGCTCTGGCTCACGAATGGGACCCTGAAGAAGGAGACAGAAGGCCTGATCCTTGCAGCCCAGGAGCAAGACATCAGGACAAAGGCAATTCAGGCCAAGATCGAAAAATCAGCTGATGACCCAAAATGCAGACTGTGCAAGGAAACCGACGAAACCATGGATCATATCCTCAGCTGCTGTAAGAAAATCGCACAGACAGACTACAAACAGAGGCACAACTATGTGGCCCAAATGATCCATTGGAAGTTATGCCTCAAGTACCACCTCCCAGCAGCAAAGAACTGGTGGGATCACAAACCTGCAAAAGTATTGGAAAATGAGCACACTAAGATACTGTGGGACTTCCGAATCCAGACTGACAAAGTTCTGGAACACAACACACCAGACATCACAGTTGTGGAAAAGAAAAAGGTTTGGATCATTGATGTCACCATCCCAGGTGATAGTCGCATTGACGAAAAACAACAGGAAAAACTCAGCCGCTATCAGGACCTCAAGATAGAACTTCAAAGACTCTGGCAGAAACCAGTGCAGGTGGTCCCGGTGGTGATGGGCACACTGGGTGCCGTGCCAAAAGATCTCAGCCGGCATTTGGAAACAATAGGCATTGACAAAATCACGATCTGCCAACTGCAAAAGGCTACCCTACTGGGATCTGCGCGCATCATCCGAAAATACATCACAGAGTCCTAGACACTTGGGAAGTGTTCAACTTGTGATTTTGTGAAACGAAATCCAGCATATCTATCTTGTGTGCTGTGTCATACAATGTCATTGTGTCAACAACAACAACAACAACAACAACTTTATTTTTATATCCCGCTCCCATCTCCCCCAGGAGGACTCGGGGCGGCTCATATGGGGACAAGCCTGATATCAACATACATTAAAACAAATCCATTAAAACCAATATAAAACCATATAAACAGCATAAAACATATCAAGTCATCTGAGTCTGGGCATAGTGCAAATATATAGAGGTAAAAATTATGCAGACTCTACGAAAAGCTCAAGATGAAATATTGGGCAATCAAAGATGGTTGTCCTCTATGAGAAAAGCTGTTGGAAGATGGTTCCGGATTAAAGTAAACCTGGAAAAAAAAGTCTAGGGGGGCATGGAAGGTCCGTAACACTTAGCATTCCTGATCCCATTCAGAAATGTTGCTGTTGTGTGCCGCCAAGTCACTTTCCGACTTACGTTAACCCCAAAGTAAAGCTATCATGGAGTTTTCTTGGTGAGATGCATTCAGAGGAGGTTTGCCGTTGTCTTCCTCTGAGGCTGAGAGTGTGGCTTTGTTGTAGCTCAGCAAGTGGCTGAGGATTTTTCTGATATTTCAGAGGATTTGATCGGTTTCAGGGTGATGAGTCTGTCCATGCTAGGAGATAATCGCAGCCAGATGTGGATGATGTTTTGGATTCCCGTACCAGTTCCCAGGCAACAGGAAAAACAAGGGAAAGTGAAAGCTCTGGATCCCATGGGAAACGGCTTTCATCTGATGGGGACTTCTCAAGAGAAGCTAGATTAGGCTTGAGAAGGGAGGGAGTGAAAAATAGACCAATTAGACGCTCTATAAGAGAAGACTTTGAAGTCCAGGTGCCTCTGGCATGATCTCATGGGTTCTTGATCAGGCTTAAATTAAGGAGTGTGGGTGTGATGGCGCAAGTGGTGCCATCTATATGTCAAACTATAAGTTGCAAGATTTGAATTGTTGTATCATGCCTGATTTTGCCCTTATCCTGTAAATGTAGTTGGATTGGTTATTTATATCGGTCAATCAATGTTGTTTGCACCTGTTATATTGCTCACTCAGCTCAACTGTTTGGCTCCACCTCTTCCTGGAGTAGGACAGAGTTTCCTCCTTTCATTCCACCAGCAAGCTCTCTATCAGATGGACGTAAGAGAGAGACTTGGCTCTAAAAGCCCTTGATAAAGTTACCTCTCAGCACCAATTCTGAGGTTCTTACCCTTGAGACCTATGCTTCATGTTCAGGGGCAACCTGAACGACGTTGAGGAGTCTCAAGCGCCTTCAAATCAGTCCTTTGGCAACAGAGGAAGACTGTGTCTTCAAACATAGGTCATTGGACTGAGGCTGAGTTTGCTCTGGCATCCACAGCCATTGAGAAAAAGGGACCTGGAAAAGCTTCTCAGCTACAAAGCTCCACGGACTTAAAACAACCAAAGACTGTAATGTATGTTTTCCTTTACCCCTTTGAAACTTCCAGATAACCTTTTGTGAACAATAAACCCAGTTTTTGAGTTATCTACAGTGTTTCGGTCCTTGGGAGTTCCAGTTTCCCTAAAGGAGGGCAAGAAGCAATCCCCTGGGGAAAGATGTCACGTCCATGCCTTTTTCACTAAGAGTTATAGCCCCAGGCGCGACGGCACAGTGGGCTTCAGGGCTTCAGAAGAGACAATGTTGCTTTAAGGACGGCTTTCCTGTCACAGCTCTCAAGTTCATGATTCAAGTCTCCTGCTTTTGCCTATGTTTATGATGCAAGTTTCCTGTTTGCCTATGTTCTTTGAAGGAATTGCCTTGGAATAAGTTCGTGATTTAATGCTTATGTCTGAATGACTGCTGTGGATTTTGGCTTTCTGGATTACTGCTATTTTGTATTATTTACTCTTGTGCCGTTTTGGAAAATGCCCTTTTGTTTCTATTTGTACCTCCTTTACTAATCAACCTTTGTAGTTAGCACTACTGGACTGGTGTGGTGCTGGATGAAAAGGTGTTCCAAGGCTTGAGTGTCCTGAGTCCCTGGATAGGTTTCCATAGCTTTGAGGGTTGTTTTTTAAAAATTTTTTTATTATTATTTTAGAAATTATAACAGATATTCATTAAAGTGAAAAACAAGAAGTAAAATAAAATACACACATATAAAAAATACAGAAAGATATAAAGATTTGCACTGTAGTGTACAGCCAGCGCTCGTTAAACTAATGGATATTCACAGATTGGCTGTGCTATTGTTATACCTTAACTTGACCTTGTCCCCCAAACCCCTCACCCGTGAACCCAACCCCCTAGACCTCCGATACCCCTCAGTAAGTATCACGTAACTAACCGTCAACTACCCATGTATCTTCTTTCGCTAAATCCCCTTTATAGCAGTCATCAAATCTACCTTTGTCTTCTTTTCCAGATACCCAAGTGCCAGCCTCCATTTGTTTACAAAATCCTCATTATTTCCTCCTCTGTTACTATTTGTCAGCTTGGCCATTTGGATATATTCCCCCAGTTTATCTCTCCAGTCTTTAATACCTACCCTGTTTCCCCTAAAATAAGACATCCCCAAAAAATAAGACCTAGTAGAGGTTTTGATGAATTGCTAAATATAAGGCCTCCCCCGAAAGTAAGACCTAGCAAAGTTTTTGTTTGGAAGCATGCCCAACAAACAGAACACCAGAGCATGCAGGATCAGTAAATGTACATACCATAGAGTGTTGTACATGGAAATAATGGTAGTAACAAGAAATTCTTGATAGGATTCAGTTTGTTTGGTTATGCTGGTTTGTGATGACAACTACTGTACAGTATATAATAAATGTTCATTTTGGTTTGTGATGACAACTACAGTACACTACAGTATATAATAAATGTTTATTTTTGTTGTTCTACAATAAATGTGAATTCTTCTTCATGGAAAAATAAGACATCCCCTGAAAATAAGACCTAGTACATCTTTGGGAGCAAAAATTAATATAAGACACTGTCTTATATTTGAGGAAATACGGTAGTTCTTCTTCCCCCTTCCATGTTTTAGCTATTACAGTAGAGTCTCACTTATCCAACATAAACGGGCCGGCAGAATGTTGGATAAGTGAATATGTTGGATAATAAGGAGAAATTAAGAAAAAGCCTATTAAACATCAAAATAGGTTATGATTTTACAAATTAAGCACCAAAACATCATGTTATACAACAAATTTGACAGAAAAAGTAGTTCATTACACATTAATGCTATGTAGTAATTACTGTATTTACGAATTTAGCACCAAAATATCATGATATATTGAAAACATTGACTACAAAAATGCGTTGGATAATCCAGAACGTTGGATAGGTGAGACTCTACTGTATTAGTCTTGCTGCAACAAAACAATATTGGCAAATTTCTTTGTCTCCTGCACTAATTAATACGCCTTCTAAATAAACCTAATAAGCACATTTCCGGGTTTTTCTTGACCTTTTTGGTAATCATATTGTTTGCTTCTTTGACCACTTTTATCCAGAATTCTTGAACTGTATTACAGGTCCACCATACGTGGGAAAAGGTTCCTTTAGCTTTCTTGCATCTCCAACAGGCCCCTCTTCCTGTTTTCTCTATTTTCGCCAGAAGCTCTGGAGTTATGTATGTTCTATAAAACATTTTAAACATATTTTCTCTAATTGAACCGGCCAGAGAGAATTTAAACATACCTTTGAGGGTTGTTGATTCCCCATTGGGAGCGAGGGATCCGGATGGACGGGTGCCTGGACCGGGCCACCTTCTGGCTTGTGTTCCCCATATAGATGGAGCGCAGCTGTTGCTTCACGCTTTGCCTGGTGCACTGGAAGATGGCATTTCCTGAGAGCCACAGGAGAAAAATAGATTTGGAAACGTGACTAGCACCATCGCCGAGAACAGCAAATGTAGTACGTACCGCTTCCTGGACTGATCATGGAAACATGAAACCACAACTAATACTGAACCCTATTTCAATGAACAATGACTTTTTTCACAGATTAATGGATAATATGTCGTTAATTTTAACAAATACTTTCCCCCAATTTTGTTTACTTTTTTTCACATTCCCACCATATACAACTTCTGGTGGAAGTACTGTATATACTCGAGTATAAGCCTAGTTTTTCAGCCCTTTTTTTTAAGACTGAAAAAGCCCCCCTTGGCTTATACTTGGGTGAGGATCCTGGTTGGCTCATATTTGGGTCAGCTTATACTCGAGAATATATGGTACAGTAGAGTCTCACTTATCCATTAATACTTAATGTATTATTTTACTCTATTATTATTAAAAGGATACATAAGCACATTGACATTGAAGAAGATGAGAAGAATGATTTGACTGGCTTATACTCAAATATATATGGTATATTTATTATTTTACTCTATCAATTATTATTATTACATTTATTATTTTACTCTATTATTGTTGTTACTTTTACATTTATTTTACTCTATTTTTATTATTATTACTACATTTATTATTTTACTCGATTATTATATTTATTATTTTACTGCATTTACAGTAGAGTCTCACTTATCCAACATAAACGGGCCGGCAGAAGCTTGGATAAGCAAATATCTTGGATAATAAGGAGGGATTAAAGAAAAGCCTATTAAACATCAAATTAGATTATGATTTTACAAATTAAGCACCAAAACATCATGTTATTACAACAAATTTGACAGAAAAAGTAGTTCAATACGCAGTAATGTTATGTTGTAATTACTGTATTTACGAATTTAGCACCAAAATATCACGATATATTGAAAACATTGACTACAAAAATGGCTTGGATAATCCAGAGACTTGGATAAGCGAGGCTTGGATAAGTGAGACTCTACTGTACATTTATTATTTTTCTCTATTATTATTGGTATTACATTTATTATTTTCTCTATTATTGTTGCTACTATTACATTTATTTTACTCTATTTTTTATTTTTATTAATACATTTATTATTTCACTCTGATCTTATTATTATTGTTGTTGCATTTATTATTCTACTCTATTTATTATTACTTGTATTATTTTCCTGTATTTATTATTATTATTATTATTATTATTATTATTATTATTATTATTATTATTATTGCAGTTGAGTCTTGCTTATCTAACCTCCGCTTATCCAACGTTCTGGATTATCCAACACAGTCTGCCTTTTTGTAGTCAATGTTTTTGTAGTCAATGTTTTCAATACATTGCAATGTTTTGGTACTAAATTCATAAATACAATAATTACTACATAACGTTACCGTGTATTGAGCTGCCTTTTCTGTCCATTTGTTGTAAAACATGATGTTTTGGTGCTTAATTTGTAGAATCATAATGTAACTTGATGTTTAATAGGTTTTCCATAATCCCGCTTTATTATCCAACATTTTCTCTTATCCAGGGTTCTGCCGGCCCGTTTATGTTGGATAAGCGAGACTCTACTGTACATGTATTATTTTACTCTATTATTATTAAAAGGATACATAAGCACATTTATTATTACATGTATTATTTTCCTGTATTTATTATTATTATTATTACATGTATTATTTTACTCTATTATTATTAAAAGGATACATAAGCACATTGACATTGAAGAAGATGAGAATAATGATTTGATCAGAGTTGGGCAGTCTTATCTTAAATTTGAGCTTTATATAAATATTCCAAAACATTTAACCTACTGATGCCTCAATTAATGTAATTTTATTGGTATCTACTTTTATTTCTGAAATTTACCACTTTCGGGTTATACTGGAGTCAATGTTTTCCCAGGGTTTTTTGTGGTAAAATTAGGTGCCTCGACTTATATTCGGGTCGGCTTATACTTGAGTATATACAGTATATTGTCGGATTGTATTGGAGGACCGAGAAAAAGCCTATTGAGCATTTCTAGCATTTCCAGATCCTTCGACATGACTGTGGTCAACTTCCATCCAAAGCATATAATCAAATTGCAATTGAGGACCTAGTAAAAACATACAAGGAATACTGCTATTGTATTCCTAGGTCTTCCAGTCCGACTCTGTGTCCAACGTCTAGCAAAAGCATACCATTGAACTGTGCTGGAGGACTAACAAAAAGCCTAGAAAGAACATCTCTCTCACATTTCCCGGTTCTCCATTGGAGTGGAGGAAAGAAAAGAACCAAGAATCTAGATATTCACATTGCTGTTTACCTGGGCATATGAACTTGTATTCCGAAAGTGTCTGGTATCCCTTCTTCTCTACGGGAACGTTCTTTTGCAGTCTTCTGCCCAAACAAAACATTGGCTCATTTTAGGCAGAGAACCATTTTAGTTTTATTACAAGCTTGGGTTATTTGAAAAAAAAAATCTATTTTATAATTGTACAAAATGCATAAGGTTGTGGATTATTTACAATTGCTCACCTTTGGTTTTCTCGTAAATTGCTAACACTGGGTTTAGCAGAATGCTCTCCTTTCTCTTTTCTGGGCAATTTCTTCCCATCCGTCGTCACAAGAGAAGTATGGGACTGGCCCTGAATTTTGAACGAAATTCATTTGTTAGAACAACATAACACTTTTCTCAGTTTCATTCTAATGTGGGAAACAGACTATTACACTGTGTAACAAAATTTGAAACAATTAGGTTCCTGGTATAATAATAATAATAATAATAATAATAATAATAATAATAATAATAATAATAATAATGTCCTGAGTGCTTGGGAAGTGTTCGACTTGTGATTTTGTGATACAAAATCCAGCATATCTATCTTGTTTGCTGTGTCATACTATGTTGTTGTGTCAATAATAATAATAATAATAATAATAATGGTTTGCAGGAATTGGATCAGACAAAGAGAGAGAATTCAATCAACTGCAAGCTGGATGTTCTACGGAAACCTGGAATAGCTCTTCCCATTTATATGGCTCTTCTTATGGCCTCACAATTTCTCCCAATTCCCTCAAACCTAGGATTTGGAGCCAGCCCACACTCACCAAGTCAGCTGCCTTTGGAAGTGTCCTTGCAGCTTTCCAGCTACGGTAGCAATTCTTCAGTTTGGTCACTTGGCCTTGCAGCGGCAACCTGCACAAAGGACATTTTATGGGCATCTAATGCTAGAACTGAAACGGGGACAACCATCCTGAAGCCAACTGTGATGTATATAATTTAAGTCTGCGGTCCAGAGCACATGGATTCATCAGAGTTTCAGAGCTGCCTTGGAAGAGGATTTAGAAACACGGCACTTGATGTAGAAGATACATTACCTATCCCATGAGTTAGGACCCCGATCTCTTAAGGGGCCTTGAGACCCAGAGGGTGCTTGTTTGGCATGGGTTGTAACTGGGGCCATTCTTGTCAGATGGTCCTTGATGGGAGAAGATGGTTGCGTCAAGACACAAGTGAAAGATCCTCGTTGTACAGGACCACGAAGGTCAAGAATCAATGTTCATCTGGTCTACTTGAGGACACAAATGGAATATCCTCCTGAGGTGCCTGTTAGGACACAGGGGGCGGAGCTAGAGGAGTGGGCGGGGCCTCCATCCAAGAGCCCGAGACAGGGCTGAGCCTCTATACTTCTCCTGAGAAGCCTTTTAGGACTAAAGGGCGGGGCTAGAGCAGGGCCTCTTCCCAAGAGCCTGAGACAGGGCTGAGCCTCTATACTTCTCCTGAGAGGCCTTTTAGGACTAAAGGGTGAGGCTAGAGCAGGGCCTCTTCCCAAAGAGCCTGAGATAGGGCTGAGCCTCTATACTTCTCCTGAGAGGCCTTTTAGGACTAAAGGGTGAGGCTAGAGCAGGGCCTCTTCCCAAAGAGCCTGAGACAGGGCTGAGCCTCTATACTTCTCCTGAAAAGCCTTTTAGGACTAAAGGGCGGGGCTAGAGCAGGGCCTCTTCCCAAGAGCCTGAGACAGGGCTGAGCCTCTATACTTCTCCTGAGAGGCCTTTTAGGACTAAATTGAGGGGCTAGGGGCAGGGCCTCTTCCCAAGAGCCTGAGACAGGGCTGAGCCTCTATGCTTCTCCTGAGAAGCCTTTTAGGACTAAAGTGCGGGGCTAGGGGTGGGTGTGGGGCCTCTTCCCAATAGCGCGAGACAGGGCTGAGCCTCTATATACCTCCCCTGAGGCGCTTGTTAGAACACGGGGCCGGGGTATAGAGGTTCAGCCCCATCAAGCACTTGGGAAGAGGCCCCACCCCTCCTCTAGCCCCGCCTCCTGTGTCCAGGACAGGGATAGAAGCTCAGCCCTGCCTCAGAGCTCGTAACTCCGGCCATCCCAGCCCTGGCCACCCATTTGTGGCTCTGCCCACCTCCCCCTCCCCCTCCCAGCCCTGCATCTTGGACTAGGGGAGAGGCTCAGCCCCGCCCTCTTGAGCAGGAGCCACGCCCACCCCTCTAAGCCACGCCCCTTTTCCAGGGGGTGCTGAGTCATATTTTTTTTTGGAAAGAGGTGGAAGGCCAAATAAGTTTGGGAACCACTGCTATGGAGTCATAGAGGCTGATGCCTCACCGCACTACAAATCCCAGCCATGGCAATTCAATGAGAGATGAGGTCCCTCCAAGGTGAGCTCCTGGTGCAGCTTCCCCTTTGGCTTCGGCTCAGCACTAAGATGGCCATATGATGCAAATCTAATGCTCACCCTATTTTTTGGGAAGGCAATTTAGCCCCAAAAGGTGAGCACTAGATTCAAGTAAATACGGTATTCAAGCCGAGAAGGGACTTCTCTTCCGTTCTACCTCTTGTAAATGAAGGCTTGCACGGCACACTTGCGGCCTCGCACTTGGAGCTGTGGGCTGGCCGGCTGCCATCGGAGAGCGCAAGGCTTTTTGAGCCGGCGCCTCCGTTTCCGGGAGCGCTTCTTCTTCTTCTTCCGCGGGGGATTAATGACCTGCTCCGAACTGTGCTCTACGGCGGTGGTCAAGTCCTCCTCCTCCACTCTGTGGGCAGATTGGGGCCGGCGTTTTTTGTCCATCTTGATCCCGAGGAGCCTGTTCGGAAGGGAAACCGCGGCGATTATTCCCATGGAAGAGAGAGAGGGGGGGGGGGGAGAAAGCTTTTATTTATTTACAGTATTTATTAGGCATGGGTGAATTTTTCGTATTGCAGTTCAATTCGTATCAAATTCGGATCTAAAGCTTTTTTGAAGCGTGTTCCAACGTACCTACTCACTTGGTTCCCCACTCAGCCATGGAAACCCACTTGGGCAAGTCACACACTCTCAGTCCCAGAAAAGCCAATTAAACAGGAAATAGCATTTTCAAACCAGGAACAGATTTCCTTATTCAGAGGCTGATGGCCCTCTGTCAGGAGTGATTTTAATGATGTACTATGATTTCTGTTCCTGGGTGATAAATGTCATTTCCTAATTGGTTCTGTCATAGAAACATGGCAAAAATTTATGACACTGACTGAACTTTGTCTTTGCGCAAGGGACATGGTGCTATAATACCACATTATGGTTTCCTGGGACACTGTCCACCAATTTAACAAAGTTTCAGCCCCGAAAACAAAGTTTCTGTAGTAGAACAATGACTTTCAAAGTAAAGACAACCCAATGAAACAGGAAATAAGACTTTCAAACCAGGAACAGATTTCAGCAATTATTAAAAATTGTTTATTATAAAAGCTATGAAAATTCGCCAAAAATCAGAGGATAAGCAAAACATTCTGAATTTTGGTGAGCTATCAGTGTTAAATATGTTCTACCCCTATACCAAGTTTGAAGAGGATAGTTCAAAACATGAGGGCGGGAGAGTCCTGTAAATTTCTACCCCTATTGCTGTTTTTGGCCACTGCGCATGCACGTCCGCCATTAACAAATTAATTATAAATATTCTGAATATTTGTTAAGTTTCAAAGCTTTTTGGGCCAAATTTCGGAAGTATTTTAAGAAATGAAGGACCAGCACCCCCTGCTCTAGAAGTGAGTATTGAACCATTTTTTTCATGGATCGCACATGCCTAGTATTTATATTCCGCCCATATTTCTCACCCCGAAGAGGACACAGGGCGGATCACAATGGACATATACATGGCAAACATTCAATGCCATATGATAGAGACAGAGACGAAGACACAGAGGCAATTTAACCTTTTCCAGCTTCCAGGATTCATGAGGGTATGCTCGATTCTGGCCACAGGGGGAGCTGCCGCTTCATTGTCTACTTGTGACACCAAGTCCTTGATGGAATACTTCCTCATTCTTTCCACTCGCTGCTGGAAGTTTTTATGGTATTGTAAATTCATTAAATTAGCCTCTCTGCATAAGCGGCACCTAAATTTCCTACTTGACAGATGCAACTGTCTTTCGGGTTGCTTAGGTCAACAACGAGCTGGGCTATTTTTTTTTAATGTTCGGGCACGCAATCTGACGCGGGCTGGCTTCGAACTCATGACCTCTTGGTCAGTAGTGATTTATGAACGGCATTTGTACATGGGAACAATCCCAAGGGAATCAAACCTTTTGATGTAGGACACAACGATCACAAGTGCATGCTTATTTTAAAAAGTAATCAGGTTTGTATATGATAATAAGCCAGGTTGTCGTTTGTTGTGTCTGAGCCTATTTCCACAAACAAACCATAGTTTGTTAGCTGTGAATGAGACCCTATAGCAGGCATGGGCAAACTTCAGCCCTCAGATCAGGAGGGTATACACAGCGGTTATAGTATCAAATAAAATAATCGGTTATGTTTTTAACCAATTGTTTTAGTTGATTGTTGTTTCATTGCTTTTAATTACTGATATGTGTTTTTAAATTCTTATACTTTGTTTTTGTTTTGGGATCCGCCCCATGTTAGCCACCCCGAATCCCTTTGGGGAGATGGTGGCAAGATAGAAAAATAAAGTATTATTATTATGAGATTACAGATTATAGAGCATGTACAGTAGAGTCTCACTTATCCAAGGTTCTGGATTATCCAATGCATTTTTGTAGTAAATGTTTTCAAAATATTGTGATATTTTGGTACTAAATTTGTAAATACAGTAATTACAACACAACATTACTGCGTATTGAACTACTTTTTCTGTCAAATTTGCTGTATAACATGATGTTTTGGTGCTTAATTTGTAAAATCATAACCTAATTTGATGTTTAATAGGCTTTTCCTTAATCCCTCCTTATTATCCAAGATATTAGCTTATCCAAGCTTCTGCTGGCCCATTTATATTGGATAAGTGAGACTCTACTGTATTGCATTTATTATTTTACTCTATTTATTATTACATGTATTATTTTGCTGTATTTATTATTATATTATGACACAGCAAACAAGATAGATATGCTGGATTTCGTATCACAAAATCACAAGTCGAACACTTCCCAAGTGTCTAGGATTGTGCGATGTATTTTCGGATGATGCGTGCAGATCCCAGTAGGGTGGCCATTTGCAGTTGGCAAAATAATAATAATATTATTATTACATCTATTATTTTACTCTATTATTATTAAAAGGATACATAAGGGCATTCACATTGAAGAAGATGAGAATAATGATTTGATCAGACTTGGACAGTCTTATCTTAAATTTTCACTTCACTTCACTTTATTTCCTAGTCGCTCTCCACCAGAGTGCTCCGAGCGACTTACACTTTAAAATATCATTCCACAATATAAAAAACATTCATCATAAAAACATTCAACATAAAAACATTCAACATAAAAACATTCAACATAAAAACATTCAACCTAAAAACATTCAACAGTGACTATTTGAGCTTGATGTAAATATTCAAAAACATTTAACCCACTGATGCCTCAATTAATGTAATTTTATTGTTATCTATTTTTATTTCTGAAATTTACCACCCTCGACTTATACTGGAGTCAATGTTTTCCCAGTTTTTTTGTGGTAAAATTAGGTGCCTCGGCTTATATTCGGGTCGGCTTACACTCGAGTATATAAGGTATGTATCTGCCCATTTTAGAATAGCCCCATTCTCGAGGTGTTGTCAATGCTATATTGCACTTTGTCCATTTCAACTGTGAAATTACCTTCCCCATTTCGGCCCATTTCGGCACATGTTGCACTTTGCCTGGGTTCTATGAATTAGTCTCCAGTGTTAATATTGTATGTTTTATGTTGATTTTAACGATTGTTTTTACTGTAATTGATGTTTTTATTGGATAACTGTTTTATTGCTGTGTTTTGATTTTTGATTGTTTTATCGGGCAAGGCCCCATGTAAGCCGCCCCGAGTCCCTTCGGGGAGATGGGGCGGGGTATAAAAATAATGTTATTATTATTATTTTATTATGACACAGCAAACAAGATAGACATTATTATTATTATTATTATTATTATTATTGACACAACGACGTTGTATGACACAGCAAACAAGATAGACATGCCGGGTTTCGTCTCACAAAATCACAAGTCGAACACTTCCCAAGTGTCAGATAAGATAGACGTGCCTAAGAGAGCTCCCTAACTGCAAAAGAAATAAAGCTTATTTTTAAAGCCCAGGAAGATCATAAATCTCTCTCTCCAACCTGGACCCGGTCGTGAAAAAAGAGGAAGCAAAGCAGATCGCAGTTTGAGCGTCTGAAACTTGAAACCTCAGAAAATAAATCAGAAGACCGGGTGAAGGAAAGAACTGAACGTGAGTGCCATAATGGCGGAGGGAGTGGAATGGGGGCGGAAGCTGGACCAAATATTACAAACATTGAATGAACTAAAGATAAGCTCTGATAGCTTAAAGAAGGGGAATGATGAATTAAAAGAACAAGTTGAAATGATTAACACCCGGCTGGGATCAATGGAGTCAAAGGTGCAACAGTATGAAGGTAAATTTATGGAGATGCAAGAGGAGACTAGAAAACAGAAAGAGGAAATAGCCAACTTAAAAAAACATTTAGAAAGTGCAAACCAAAAACTCCTAAACAAGATTGCTGACCAGGAAGATCGGTCACGAAGAGCAAATATACGCCTGAGAACAGCAGGGCAGGATTTTCAGATGAGTGACAATTTAAAACAAAATATTGTCAGTTGGCTACAGACTTTGATGGAAATCTCACCGGACGATATAGAATGATCGCATTGGGCTTATAGAGGTAGAAAAAAACCCAGAGACATTTTGATCCGTTTTTCAAGGGAGGCAACGAAGGAAAAGGTGTATAATCAGCTTCGGAAAATAAAAGACCTTACCTTGGCAGGTAAAAAGGTCTGGCCTCTCCTGGATCTTTCATCAGAGACACTGGATAAAAGAGCACAGATGAAAGAAATTACAAAAGTCCTGGAGGGGAAGAACCAGCGATATACTTGGGCTTTTCCTGCCACCCTGATCGTCTATAGAGATGGTAAATTATATAAAGCTACTGATTTGGCTAGTGGAAAGACCATGCTTAGACTTCTGAGATTTTGTACAGAAGGGGGAGTATCGGATGAGACGGAGGAGTCAGATAATGAAGAGGTCCATAGAAGCTTCAAAAGAAAGAAGGGGAGTAAGAAGGCCAAGGACACTCTTCAGGCAGCTGGACAGATAAGATCAACAGAGCTGGAAGCTGCAGACAGAGGTGGGCAAATAGAATCATGCTCGACTCAGAGTATATCTGTTATTGGAGACTTGATGAATAGGGAAGGAGAGCATGGTCAAGATTTACAAGAGACTATAGACTTAAGAAATTTGAAGCAAATGGACTTAGACCAAATACGAACTTTGGAAAAACAATTGAGAGAACTAAAAAAGCAAAAGCTGAAAGAGGAAACAAGGAGAATGGAAACAAGATCCAAGATGTAAAAAACCACTTTGATAAACTGGGTTAAAATAATTTGCAGGTGTGGGAACTGGCGAAGGGCAACGCAGCCGCCAAGTGGAGTCTGGGAAGGGAAGAGAATAGAACTCTTTCGAGTCCTTCTCTGATGGGAGAAGGGAAAGGACTGGACTCTGAGGGGAAAGGGGCACAATGGGGATCCAAGGAGGGGGGCAAAAAGGGGGAGAGGAGAAGAAAAGAAACTGAAGAGACAAGGGGGAGAGATAAAAATGGAATTATACAAAACAAATGGGTGATTTAACTATATTGGCACTGAATATAAATGGAATGGCAGATCTTAAGATTTATAGGATGTTGAAAATGGCAAAGGAATGTAGGATAAATGTGATAATGTTATCGGAAACTCATAAAAAGAGGGGGAGGGATAAATTGATTAAAGATAAAACATGGAATAGAATTTATGAATCTCGAGGGACAGGGAACTCACGAGGGGTAGCAATTCTAATCAATGAAAATGTTCCATTTCAGGAGCTTGATGTTCAAAGAGATAGGGAAGGAAGAACAGTTTTTGTGAAAGGCAAGATAAATCAGGTTAAAATAACATTAGCTGTGATATATGCACCGAACAGAAACACAAAACAGTATATATTGAATACTAAAAAGAAGCTGGATAATTATGCGGAAGGGACATTGATTTGGGCAGGCGATTTCAATTTGGACTTAACTAAAAAAAATAAAAAAGCAATAAATGTAAATAAGCTTAATATGGTGGATGCACACGCAAATCAAAGTATTAGGGATACTTTTTATTCAGCAAGACACAATAAATTTAGCTGTATAGATTATATCTTACTAAATAAAGCAAGCAAAGCCCAAATAAAGAAGGTAGAAAGGAAACCAATATTTTTGTCAGACCACAGTCCTCTGATTGCAACCTTGGGATTGAGTAATGAGATTAGTCAAAGAATTTGGAGATATAATTCGGTGGTAACAGAAAAAGATGAATATAAATTGAAGCTTCAGGAGGAGATAAAAGAATATTATAGAATAAATGATAATGGAGAGTTATCTAAAACTGTGGTGTGGGACTCATTTAAAAGTGTATTAAGAGGTCAATGTTTTAGTATTGAGTCCTACATAAGGAAAAGTTGGAGAGAGAAAAGAGAAAAATGTATAAAAGAAATTGAATCAATACAAGAACAATTGAGAATAACGAGGAGAAGGAATATAAATAGTATATTAAGGCAGAAAAAGAAAGAATTGGAATTAATGGATGAGGTGCAATGGAACAAAATGAGACAGAGTGTGAGGCAACGAATTAATGGATGGGGTACAAAATCAATGAAACAAATGGTGAGATATTTAAAGAGGAGAAATGAAAAGTCATGTATAACAAAACTTAAAGATAAAAATGGATTGGTGAAAGATGGAAGAAAGGAACTCGAAGAAATAATGAGAGATTTTTACAGGGAGTTGTACCAAAAAGAACAGGTGAATAATGAAGAAATAAAAATTGGGAATAAAGTAAATGAGGAGGATAAAATTATGCTAAATGATGAAATAACACAGGAAGAAGTAATTCAGGTAATTAAAGGACTGAAACAATATAAGGCACCTGGTATAGATGGATATACAGCAGAATTTTATAAGACCTTTATGCATGAGTTGGTACCATATATGGCTGAAATGTTTAATGAGGTATATATGAGAGGTATTGTCCCGGAAACATGGAAACTTTCTGAAATTATTCCAGTTCTGAAGCCAGATAGACAACCGGAGCTCCCAGAATCATATCGTCCGATCAGTTTAGTAAACCAAGATTATAAGATATTCATGAAAATCATAGCAAATAGATTGGAAATTATTCTACCAAAGATTATAGGAGAAGACCAATATGGATTTGTTAAAGGGCGGAGTATCAGTGAACCAATAAGAAATGTTGTTAATGTGATTTGTCATGCGACAAAAACAAAAAGAAAATTGTCAATTCTAAAGTTAGATGTGTATAAAGCTTTCGACAAAGTAAACCATGAATATCTGTATAGATTATGTAAAGAACTAAATTTGGGGAATAATTTCTGTGAAATGATTAAAAATGTATATAGGGAGAATACGGCTTGTATTAGAGTGAATGGACAAAGAACGGAAAACATTCAAATTGAGAACGGGACCAAACAAGGTTGTCCATTATCCCCAATGTTATTTGCTCTGGTAATAGAACCCCTAGCATATAAAATAAGGATGGATGAAACATGGGAAGGGTATAAGATTGGGAGGAAGGAGGAGTTGAGATTGAACCTGTATGCGGACGATGCAATAATTTTAACACAGAGACCAAGGGAAATGATTAAATCAATGAAAATAATATTGAGGGAGTTTAAAAAAGTATCAGGGCTATCAGTAAATATGGAGAAATCAGAGATATTATTTATTAATACGCCACCGAAGGAACAATTAGAGATAAGGAAGGAATCAGGTTTAAAATTGGGTATTAAAAAGATGAAGTATTTGGGAATTTGGATATTTAAGACACTTGATAAAATAATAGATGGAAATTATAGAATGGCATGGAAGAGAATGTTAAAACAAATGAGTAGGTGGAAGAATAAAAATTTGAGACAGATGTCTAGGATAAGGGCATTGAAAATATTGATAATTCCAAAAATGATGTATTTATTTCAGGCTCTCCCAGGAATTCCTCCCATGGCAAAATTAAAGGAATGGGATAGGAAACTAAATTATTGGGTTGAAGGAGGGAAAAGACCAAGAGTAAGGAAAAAATTGATAATTGCAAAAGAAATGAAAGGGGGATGGGGCTGTCCATGCCTAGAGCTATATAGTGATGCCTTCCAAATTGAAAGAGCAATACAATTACAAGTGACAAATAAAAAATGGGTGAGATTTGAAAAGGAAATGAATGGAGTTAATTGTGAAGAAATAATCTTTAGAAAATGGGATAAGAGAAATATAGATAAATTAATAGGACCAATGAAAGGAACAATGCAAGTGTGGAAGAAATGGCAAGGGAGAATAAGTAGCTTAAAATCTAAAATGTCAACAGTATGGATAATCAATAAGGATAAGGAATCAAATATGAATAGAAATATTCAAACATTGAAGGAAAAAGGAATAGAGAGACTAGAACAACTATATGACAGAGAGGGAACGGTAAGAGAAAATAAAATTAAACAATGGCTTGGAGAAGAAAATTGGTTACAGATAAGAGCAATCTGTGCATATTGCAAAATAAAAGAAAATATTAATATGGTTAAGAGAGAAGATAACGCCTTTGAAAAGATAATAAGAGAAAAGGGGGAAGGAAAGAAGGCACAGGCCAGCAAAATATATACAATGCTCATAGAGGCTGATGGATGTATAATACGGGATCTGAAAAGTATGTGGGAAACGGAGCTGCAAATCACAGAACAAGAGATGAGAAATGTGGTAGAGACAATAGGGATGAAAAGGAATACCAGAGTACGAGAAATGAGGAGGAAAATATTGCACAAATGGTATCGTACACCCTGCCAATTAGCATACTACTATAAAAAGGGGAGTAGTCACTGCTGGCATGGATGTCATCAGAAAGGGCGGTTTATGCACATGATGTGGGAATGTGAACATGTACAATATTTTTGGCAGACTATACAAAATGAGTCAAATCAAATACTAGGAAATGAGTGGGTCATAACAAAGGAAATAGCGGTATTAGGGAAAAGAGAGGAAATGGGAAATAAAAGGGAAATAAAAGAAGCAATAATTGAATGTGCACAAGCAGTAATAGTATTAGGGTGGAAAGATAAATCAAAATGGACAGTAAATAAATGGTACCAATATATGGTGGAGCAAATGGAATTTGAAATTATGAATGTGAAACTAAATGTTGTAAAAATTAATGAAAATAGAACAAGAGAAATGGAAGAAAGATGGACAATGGTAAAGAACTATATCATGAATCAATCTGGAGATCAAGCCATAAGAAATAAGATACAAATGTTATATAGTATATAGGTTGGAAATGGATTAAGATAAAGATATAAAAATTGTCTCATAAAGAAATGAATATGTAAAAAGAAAACAAAAAAAAAAAAAGTGTCTAGGACTGTGTGATGTATTTTCGGATGATGCGTGCAGATCCCAGCAGGGTGGCTTTCTGCAGTTGGCAGATCGTAATTTTGTCAATGTCTATTGTTTCCAAATGCCGGCTGAGATCTTTTGGCATGGCACCCAGTATGCCCATCACCACCGGGACCACCTGCACTGGTTTCTGCCAGAGTCTTTGCAGTTCAATCTTGAGGTCCTGATAGCGGCTGAGTTTTTCCTGTTGTTTTTCGTCAATGCGACTGTCACCTGGGATGGCAACATCAATGATCCAAACCTTGTTCTTTTCCACAACTGTGATGTCTGGTGTGTTGTGTTCCAGAACTTTGTCAGTCTGGATTCGGAAGTCCCACAGTATCTTTGCGTGCTCATTCTCCAATACTTTTGCAGGTTTGTGATCCCACCAGTTCTTTGCTGCTGGGAGGTGGTACTTGAGGCATAAGTTCCAATGAATCATTTGGGCCACATAGTTGTGCCTCTGTTTGTAGTCTGTCTGTGCAATTTTCTTACAGCAGCTGAGGATATGATCAATGGTTTCGTCGGTTTCCTTGCACAGTCTGCATTTTGGGTCAACAGCTGATTTTTCGATCTTGGCCTGAATTGCCTTTGTCCTGATGTCTTGCTCCTGGGCTGCAAGGATCAGGCCTTCTGTCTCCTTCTTCAGGGTCCCATTCGTGAGCCAGAGCCAGGTCTTCTCCTTATCAGCTTTTCCTTCAATTTTGTCAAGGAACTTCCCATGCAATGTTTTGTTGTGCCAGTTGTCAGCTCTAGTTTGTAGTGTGGTTTTCTTGTACTGGTTTTTTGTCTGCTGTGCTTTGAGGAGTTTCTGATTTTTGACTTCAATCAAAGCAGGTTCTTCACTTTGCTTTACATATTCTGCCAGGGCATGTTCTTCTTCTTTGACTGCTTGTTTGACTTGTAAGAGTCCTCTGCAGGTGCCACCTGTAAGACCCCTCCACAGGTGCCACCTTGACGTGGTGGGGGGGCTTAGCTGCTCCAATGATGACTGAGGGCTGTGCTGGCGGTAGTGTAACTACCGGCAGGTCCAACCAAGCCAGAGAGGCCTCAGCTGAGGAGCACAACCAAGAGCACCTAACCCATTAGCATTATGGAGAATCAAACCCAAACGAAGTCTATACTGGCTCGGTCGTCGCCCAGGATAAAAAGGACCGCGGTGGATGCTGCTGATTCTGGACATCCATTGACAAGTGGGCTACGGAATCATCAAAACCCAAATGAACAGTCACAGAAGCGGCAGAAATACACAATGCCAGAAAACCGCACTATTATTATTATTATTATTATTATTATTATTATTATTATTATTATTATTATTATGTCCTTTGTGGGAAGTTCCCGGTGGTGCAGCGGGTAAAACCGCTGAACTGCTGAACTTGCAGACTGAAAGGTCCCAGGTTCAAATCCAGGGAGCAGAGTGAGCGCCTGCTGTTAGCCCCAGCTCCTGCCAACCTAGCAGTTCGAAAACATGCAAATGTGAGTAGATGAATAGGTACTGCTCCGGCGGGAAGGTAACGGCACTCCATGCAGTCGTGACCTTGGAGGAGTCTATGGACAACGCCCACTCTTCAGCTTAGAAATGGAGATGAGCACCAACCCCCAGAGTTGGACACAACTGGACTTAATGTCAGTGGAACACCTTTACCTTTACCTATGTCTCTTCTGACCATCAATTCCTCAAGGAAGGAAAGCTTCTGGCTTTCCTTGACGTTTTGACAGCTGCTTCCATCTTACCTCCTTGTCTCCTCCTTCAAGAGGGGCATCTATGGCGGAGAAGAAGGCCAACCAATGGGCTGAAGGAGGCACCTGCTCAGGTGTCAGAAGGTGGCCACAAAGGCTGGCCAGGGCTCCTGAAGGGAACAATGGCTCGCCATGGCACCGGAGGGTTGCCATTGTGAATGGAACTTACAGGCAGCGAACATTCACTGCTCATGATTGGCTCCAAAGATCCCTTGCTGCATTCGGCAAAACCAAACCCATGCCTATCATAAGGAATTGTCCATAACTGTGGCTCAGGGACAAGATTCCAGAAGGATATTATTTTTATTATTATTATTACTACTGCTACACTATGTAACACAGTGGTTCTCAACCTTCCTCATGCCCCTTCATACAGTTCCTTATATTGTTGTGACCCCCAACCATAACATTATTTTCGTTTATTATTTTTATTTACTTACAGCATTTATATTCCGCCCTTCTTTCTCACCCCGAAGGGGACTCAGGGCGGATCACATTACACACATCAGGCAAACATTCAATGCCTTTTAACATAGAGCAAAGACAGACAAACATAGGCTCCGAGCGGGGCTCGAACTCATGACCTCTTGGTCAGAGTGATTCATTGCAGTTAATTGCAGCTGGTTTACTCTCCCGCCTGCGCCACAGCCCGGGCCTACTTTGCTACTCGTTGCTACTTCATCGCTGTCATTTTGCTACTGTTATGAATCGTAATGTAAATATCTGATATGCAGGATATATTTTCATTCACTGGACCAAATTTGGCAGAAAAATACCCAATACACCCAAATTTGAATGCTGGTGAGGTTGGGGGGGGGGGGGGGCATGATTTTGTCATAGTTGTAGTTGCTGTGATTTATAGTTCACCTACAATCAAAGAGCATTTGGAACTCCACCAACGATGGAATTGAACCAAACTTGGCACACGGAACTCCCACGACCAACAGAAAATACTGGAAGGGTTTGGTAGGTATTGACCTTGAGTTTTGGAGTTGTAGTTCACCTACATCCAGAGAGCACTGTGGACGCCAAACAATGATGGATCTGGACGAAACTTGGCATAAATACTCAATACAGTAGAGTCTCACTTATCCAACATAAACCGGCCGGCAGAACGTTGGATAAGCGAATATGTTGGATAATAAGGAGAGATTAAGGAGAAACCTATTAAACATCAAATTAGGTCTTGATTTTACAAATTAAGCACCAGAACATCATGTCTAACAATAAATTTGACAGAAAAAGTAGTTCAATATGCAGGAATGCTATGTAGTAATTACTGTATTTACGAATTTAGCACCAAAATATCATGATGTATTGAAAACATTGACTACAAAAATGCGTTGGATAATCCAGAACGTTGGATAAGCGAGTGTTGGATAAGTGAGACTCTACTGTATGTCCAAATGTGAACACTGGTGGAGTTTGGGGGAAATAGACCTTGTAGTTGTTGTAGTTGCTGGGATTTATAGTTCCCCTTGAACCCCACCAGTGATCAAATTGGGCCAAACATCCCACACAGAACCCCTATGACCAACAGAAAACACTGGTCTTTGGTGACCCCTCTGAACCCCCCTCACAACCCCAACCCCCAGGCTTAGAAACACTGATGTAACATTATTATACCTCACAACCTCCAAGGATATCTGCCATAGATGTGGGCGAAACGTCAGAAGAGAATACTTCTGGAACATGGCTATACTGCCCGGAAAACACACAACAACCCTGTGATTCTGGCCATGAAAGCCTTCGACAACACATCGAACACTATAATACGTTTAATTGACCAAGCCACCTTGCCGGGTGCAAAGTGCCACACTGAATTGAGGTGGAGTTCAGTTTTATAGCCAACACCTTTGAGCATGAGTTCAGTGAACTTTTCTCTTCCTAGTTCTCTCCACCAACCTTCAAAACATAGAATCTTAGTGTTGGAAGAGACTGCAATAAATACTAAATAATAAATATACAGTAGAGTCTCACTTCTCCAAGATAAACAGGCCAGCAGAACATCGGATAAGCAAAAATCTTGGATAATAAGGAGGGATTAAGAAAAAAGCCTATTAAACATAAAGTTACATTATGATTTTACAAATTAAGCACCAAAACATCATGTTTTACAAGAAAAAGCAGTTCAATACACAGTCATGTTATGTAGTAATTACTGTATTTACGAATTCAGCACCAAACCAGGAACAGAACTTTTTTCTCCAAATTTTGTTACGCAGTGTTATATATATCATGTTTTAAAACTCATGGGAACTGTAGTTTTGCCAAGTACGAAAGTGTCCTGGCACCTCACCGAACTCCAAATTCTGTGGCGATTAAATGGGCACCAACCTGGCTTCGTTCCACAGCAGGGTTCCCCAAACTAAGGCCCGGGAGCCGGATGCGGCCCTCCGAGGTCATTTACCTGGCCCCTGCCCTCAGTTTTATAATATAATATATTGTATATACATATAATATTGATAATAATATTATAATGTAATACAATATAACACTAATAATAATACCATATAATAATATTAATTATATATTCTATATTACATATAATATTACTAATAATATTACAGTATAGTGGTATAGTTCAGTATAGTAATATATAATGCTAACATTGTGCTATGCTAATAATATAATATATTGTATGTACATATAGCTTGTAAGCCACTCTGAGTCCCCTTTGAGGTGAGAAGGGTGTGATACAAATGTAGTAAATAAATAAATAATAAATAAATACATTTTAGACTTAGGCTCGCCCAAAGTCTGAAATGACTTGAAGGCACACAACAACAATGACAACAACAACAACAACAACAACAACAACAACCCTAATTAACTTGACTATCTCATTGGCCAGAAGCAGGAGCACACTTCCCATTGAAATCCTGATAAATGTATGTTGGTTTAAATTATTTTTATTTTTAAATATTGTATTGTTCTTTCATTGTTGTCGTTGTCGTTGTTATTGTTTTTGCACTACAAATAAGACATGTGCAGTGTGCATCGGAATTTGTTTGCATTTTTTTTTTCAAATGATTTTTTTTTCGTGTCAGGAGCAACCGGAGTTGCTTCTGAGTGAGAGAATTGGCCGTCTGCAAGGACGTTGCCCAGGGGCCGCCCGGATGTTTTGATGTTTTACCATCCTTGTGGGAGGCTTCTCTCATGTCCCCGCATGGAGCTGGAGCTGATAGAGGGAGCTCATCCGTGCTCTCCCCGGGTGGGATTCGAACCTGGCAGCCTTTTTCAAATGATAATCCGGCCCCTCAACAGTATGAAGGATTGTGGACCGGCCCTCGGCTTATAAAGTTTGAGGACCCCTGTTCCACAGTGTAGACCACGCATGGACCAAAGTTTGCCCGTGGCTACTGTAGATTTATCCCTAGATTGCTTTATGATTTTTGAAGTTAAAGTTCAGACTAAAACCTGGAACGGATCTATCACCCTAATGATGATGAGCCAGGGCAGAAAGCATGATCCAAGAGGCCCTGAAGGACATTTGCAAGAAGACACCCAAAGATGTCACCCGCTCGCTCACCGTGGACTCTTTGCTTCCGCTCTGGCAGTCCAGACCAAAAGAGACACTGAGCATCAAGAGCAGAAGCCAGGGATAAAACCAGGCCATGAGGGAAGAAGGTGGGAAGAGAGGACGAGAGGAAGAGCGGCTTTCTTGCCCAGGCAGCCCTGAGGATGCTCCACCTTTCTCCCTCCGCTTGGCAACTGCATCTGTTGCCATGGGAACCGGATTCCAGCATCCTTCCATTTTGCATTCTCTTTGTTTTCAAACTTTGCCTCCTCCTCTCCTAGTTTTCTCTCGCTCTCTCTCTCTCTCGCTCTTCTCAGCTTCTTTCACAACTCCTTTGTGTCTGCTTACTAATAGTTGATTCTTTATTCACTACTTTTCATTAATTTCCTCCCCTTCCGATTGTCCTTTCGCTTTCCCTCCCCTCCTTCCCTTTTTTCCTCTTACTATTTTCATTTTCTCTTTCTTGCTTCCTTTCCCCCCCTCCTTCCTTTCTTCTCTGTTTCTTCTTCCGTTCCTTCCCTCTTCTTCCCCGCTCTCATCTTCTTTCTTTCTTGCCTCTTTCTCCCCTTTCACTTTGGGTGCATCTACACTGATAGATTGGGTGTGAGTCTTGGGAAGTGAGTGAAGATACTGCAAGTCCCACCATCCATGGTCCAAACTCTTCCAAACCGCACCAAGATGTAAAGTGGGTCATGGGGGCTCTGTGTTCCAAGTTTGATGTGTGTCAGTCATCGGTGTGAGTCTTGAGAAGTGAGTGAAGATACTACAAGTCCCACCATACATGGTCCAAACTCTTCCAAACCGAACCAAGATGTAAAGTGGGTCATGGGGGCTCTGTGTTCCAAGTTTGATGTGTATCAGTCATCGGTGTGAGTCTTGAGAAGTGAGTGAAGATACTACAAGTTCCACCATCCATGGTCAAAACTCTTCCAAACCGCACCAAGATGTAAAGTGGGTCATGGGGGCTCTGTGTTCCAAGTTTGATGTGTGTCAGTCATCGGTGTGAGTCTTGAGAAGTGAGTGAAGATACTACAAGTCCCACCATACATGGTCCAAACTCTTCCAAACCGCACCAAGATGTAAAGTGGGTCATGGGGGTTCTGTGTTCCAAGTTTGATGTGTGTCAGTCATCGGTGTGAGTCTTGAGAAGTGAGTGAAGATACTACAAGTCCCACCATCCATGGTCCAAACTCTTCCAAACCGCACCAAGATGTAAAGTGAGTCATGGGGGCTCTGTGTTCCAAGTTTGATGTGTGTCAGTCATCGGTGTGAGTCTTGAGAAGTGAGTGAAGATACTACAAGTCCCACCATCCATGGTCCAAACTCTTCCAAACCTCACCAAGATGTAAAGTGGGTCATGGGGGCTCTGTGTTCCAAGTTTGATGTGTGTCAGTCATCGGTGTGAGTCTTGAGAAGTGAGTGAAGATACTACAAGTCCCACCATACATGGTCCAAACTCTTCCAAACCGCACCAAGATGTAAAGTGGGTCATGGGGGTTCTGTGTTCCAAGTTTGATGTGTGTCAGTCATCGGTGTGAGTCTTGAGAAGTGAGTGAAGATACTACAAGTCCCACCATACATGGTCCAAACTCGTCCAAACCGCACCAAGATGTAAAGTGGGTCATGGGGGTTCTGTGTTCCAAGTTTGATGTGTGTCAGTCATCGGTGTGAGTCTTGAGAAGTGAGTGAAGATACTACAAGTCCCACCATCCATGGTCCAAACTCTTCCAAACCGAACCAAGATGTAAAGTGGGTCATGGGGGTTCTGTGTTCCAAGTTTGATGTGTGTCAGTCATCGGTGTGAGTCTTGAGAAGTGAGTGAAGATACTACAAGTCCCACCATACATGGTCCAAACTCGTCCAAACCGCACCAAGATGTAAAGTGGGTCATGGGGGCTCTGTGTTCCAAGTTTGATGTGTGTCAGTCATCGGTGTGAGTCTTGAGAAGTGAGTGAAGATACTACAAGTCCCACCATACATGGTCCAAACTCTTCCAAACCGCATCAAGATGTAAAGTGGGTCATGGGGGCTCTGTGTTCCAAGTTTGATGTGTGTCAGTCATCGGTGTGAGTCTTGAGAAGTGAGTGAAGATACTACAAGTCCCACCATCCATGGTCCAAACTCTTCCAAACCGCACCAAGATGTAAAGTGAGTCATGGGGGCTCTGTGTTCCAAGTTTGATGTGTGTCAGTCATCGGTGTGAGTCTTGAGAAGTGAGTGAAGATACTACAAGTCCCACCATCCATGGTCCAAACTCTTCCAAACCTCACCAAGATGTAAAGTGGGTCATGGGGGCTCTGTGTGCCAAGTTTGATTTTGTTCAATCATCGGTGTGAGTCTCGGGAAGCGAGTGAAGACACTGGAAGTCCCACCAGCCATGGTCCAAACTCTTCCAAACCGCACCAAGATGTAAAGTGGGTCATGGGGGCTCTGTGTGCCAAGTTTGATTTGTGTCAGTCATCAGTGTGAGTCTTGGGAAATGTGTGAAGATACTGCAAGTCCCACCATCCATGGTCCAAACTCTTCCAAACCGAACCAAGATGTAATGTGGGTCATGGGTGTGAGTCTCGGGCAGAGTGAAGACACTGCAAGTCCCACCATCCATGGTCCACACTCTTCCAAACGGCACCAAGATGTAAAGTGGGTCATGGGGGCACTGTGTGCCAAGTTTGGTACTTATTCATCATTGGTGGGAGTCGCAGTACACTGAGGAAGTGAGTAAAGGTACTCCAAAACCCATCGTCCATGGTCCATCTGCCACCAAACCGCACCATTGAAATCCACAAGTGTGGTCGAACCCAGGCGGCCATCTGCATTCAACTTAATCTGACCTGCAGCATGGAGTTCCGCAGATCAGGAAAAGCCATGCTGAGACCAATCCGGCCATGCCTGCATGCCCCAGCAGCATCTTAAAGTGTATCTTTTTCTCTGTGCCTTCCAAACTTTTAACTATGTAGCAACTTCTATTTTGTATCTTCCCTTGCACTGAAGCATGAATTCCCTCACGCTGGTCTGCCTTCCCCCCTTTTTCCTCCCTCACTGGACGAGCCCCGGAGGCGCGGGCTACCCCCAGCCTCTATTTCCGGCCATATGTCTCCCATTTTGACCCCAAGCATCTTTCATATCACTAACTTAAAAGGCTTCCCCGTCACGAGGAGACCACCCGCTCTCAAATTAATAAAGTTTTCCGAGGCAAATCAGCTGATTGTCAAAATCTGTCAACTGTCAAAAACGGAGTTTCCTCACGCTGCGGCACGATTTTCTCTGCAAGAACGGACTCTCGAAGGTTCGGACTATGTGCTGGGTGCGGAGGGGGCCACCCAGGGTTCCCTGCCTTCCATTCATGAACTGCTCTCATCTCCGGAGCGTCCCCCCCCCCGCTGACCTTTGACCCAGTGGGGCTGCTTCGCCCGGATTGTCATAGATTCAACTCCTTTTCTGAACTTTTTATTTCTTTATGGATTCCCTACATTAAAACATGGGCTTTGGGATGGGTGAAATAAGATGAAATATATTCCTACATGTGACCTGTGTATCCTGCATGCCACCTTTTCCCTTTATCACCATGAAATATATTTTATATTAAAGAATGAGCGAAATCTGACCTAAGAATCAAATGGACTAATAGTTGCAACACTCTCCGGAGGGGATAATCCCTCGCACCAGGAAACCGTCAGACACCCATCTTGCATGGACAATAGATCTGGTCTTCCCCCATTAAACATCGGAGCTGGCCCATTTAATGGAAAGGTGACCATCTGCTTCTCAGACCACTTACAATAGGGACAATCAAAACCTATGATTGTTCCGGCTGTCAAAATGAACTAGGACTCTTTCAGAAACAAATACAGCTCATCCAATCAGCCTTGACTCACCGCAATCTGGCAAAGCCTGCCAGACAAATATGTATATTTGCACCCCAAGAAGCAGCCTAGGAATCACCTTGAAGGTTTGGAAAGACTCTCGGTGCTTCCTTCTGGACATTTACTCAATGACTCAATCATAATCCCTCGCTAATCCCTAGCAAATCCATTGTTTTCAGTGTAGCCCACCTCCTCGTCTCTGATTGATGGAAAAACCGAGGCGCTAGAAGCTCCCTGATTGGATGGGGGTTCGCGCCGCTGCTTCAAGGACCAATCAGCTCAGAGAGGGGCGGGGGAATGAATGGCGCGAAATTCAAGTCGCTCCTCCTATTTTCTGTATTATAAAAGTTGTTGATCTGTAATGCATGGTATGGCTCCTTGACGAACGATCGCAGGCTGTCATCCTTTTCAGCTAAACTGAATAAACAACTCGGTCTTCTTTCTTCACGTCTGAGGGTGAGATTTTGTAGCAAAACCTTGATTTATAGCGGCGCCCACCCTTGCCAGGATTCTCGAACCTGCGGTCGGGGCAGGAGCGGGGATTCCCTTCAGAAGGGGATTCCCTACCAAATCATAGCTCGATATCACAAGCATGTCGACAATTTCAATAGAAAGGAGGAAACTCACAACAACCTAATGCAGCCACATTGGAGATAATTCTGTATATCAAAGAAAATCAAAAGCTCCTTGATGCAGACAAAGCAGAGGCTAAGGTGGAACCAGCCAGTTGTTCTGCTCTCTCCCTGATTCCTGAGATGGAAAATAGGCTGTTTTTGGGGTCTCAAGAAACCTACAAGGAGCTCTCTTTTGTCTCGTCTGCAGCTGCATAAGCGGCTGCCGAGTGATGCAGAAAATTGCACCGGCGCGGCGAGCATCAGAGCCAGCTTGCGGACAGGCGCGAGAGAGTGTGCCGGGAGATGGATGCCACTTCTGCCTCCGCATCTGTGCAACGGCTGCTGCTTGGCTCCCTTCGGCCTCGTCGTGCTCTCATTTCTCAGCCTTGATCCTCCCGCCATTCTTCCCTGCCAAGCACAATATTTTTGCTCTGGATTTCCTTGAGACAAGAAGGGAGACCCCCCTGACCTCCCTTTGGACGCTCCCGCATCCATGTCCTCTGGGGCCAATGAATCCGGCGCCAAAGACCCCCAGATGGACCCAGCCATCCTCATCTTCCTCCTGTATCTCATGATCATCCACGAACTGGTCAGCGGTTGGATGGAGTACCAGAAGCAAGCCACGAAGCCCAAGAAGCAAACTGGGCCCCTGTGGTCATCCAGGTAGGCGGGGAAGGGAGCAAGGAAAACAAGGGGCTGGTGCAATGGGTTGTGGTGAATTTTCCAAGTTGTATGATTGTGTTTCAGGAGCATTCTCTCCTGACGTTTCGCCCACATCTCTGGGGCAGAGAGTTCAGCCCTCTCAGTGAGGAAGTTCTTCCTGATGTTCAGGTGGAATCTCCTTTCCTGTAGTTTGAAGCCATTGTTCGGCGTCCTAGTCTGCAGGGCAGCAGAAAACAAGCTCCCTCCCTCCTCCCTATGACTTCCCTTCACGTATTTGTACATAGCTATCATGTCTCCTCTCAGCCTTCTCTTCTGCAGGCTAAACATGCCCAGCTCTTTAAGCCGCTCCTCATAGGGCTTGTTCTCCAGACCTTTGATCATTTCAGTTGTCCTCCTCTGGACGCTTTCCAGCTTGTCAACATCTCCCTTCAGCTGTGGTGCCCAAAATTGGACACAGTATTCCAGGTGTGCTCTGACCAAGGCAGAATAGAGGGGAGCAGGACTTTGTATCACAAAATCACAAGTCGAACACTTCCCAAGTGTCTAGGACTGTGTGATGTATTTTCGGATGATGCGCGCAGATCCCAGCAGGGTGGCCTTTTGCAGTTGGCAGATCATAATTTTGTCAATGTCTATTGTTTCCAAATGCCGGCTGAGATCTTTTGGCACGGCACCCAGTGTGCCCATCACCACCGGGACCACCTGCACTGGTTTCTGCCAGAGTCTTTGAAGTTCAATCTTGAGGTCCTGATAGCGGCTGAGTTTTTCCTGTTGTTTTTCGTCAATGCGACTGTCACCTGGGATGGTGACATCAATGATCCAAACCTTTTTTCTTTTCCACAACTGTGATGTCTGGTGTGTTGTGTTCCAGAACTTTGTCAGTCTGGATTCGGAACTCCCACAGTATCTTTCCGTGCTCATTTTCCAATACTTTTGCAGGTTTGTGATCCCATCAGTTCTTTGCTGCTGGAAGGTGGTACTTGAGGCATAAGTTCCAATGAATCATTTGGGCCACATAGTTGTGCCTCTGTTTGTAGTCTGTCTGTGCGATTTTCTTACAGCTGCTGTGAATATGATCAATGGTTTCGTCAGCTTCCTTGCACAGTCTGCATTTTGGGTCATCAGCTGATTTTTCGATCTTGGCCTGAATTGCCTTTGTCCTGATGGCTTGCTCCTGGGCTGCAAGGATCAGGCCTTCTGTCTCCTTCTTCAGGGTCCCATTCGTGAGCCAGAGCCAGGTCTTCTCCTTATCAGGTTTTCCTTCAATTTTGTCAAGGAACTCCCCATGCAATGTTTTGCTGTGCCAGCTGTAGCTCTAGTTTGTAGTGCAGTTTTCTTGTACTGGTTTTTTGTCTACTGTGCTTTGAGGAGTTTCTGGTTTTTCACTTCAATCAAAGCAGGTTCTTCACTTTGCTTCACATATTCTGCCAGGGCATGTTCTTCTTCTTTGTCTGCTTGTTTTACTTGAGTCCTCTGCCCCCTGATCTTCTAGGCAGATATAGCCATAGCCACGTCGTCGTCTTCTTCTTCTTCTTCTTCTTCTTCTTCTTCTTCTTCTTCTTCTTCTTCTTCTTCTTCTTCGGACGTTGCTCACACTCATCCCAATCATAGACACACCTCAATAATTCATCGAATGTGGCACAACCATATACCTCATTCACACATGCAACTATCTTGCATTCACACACACTTAAACCATACACACGTCACTTTCTCATAGGTGCATAGAGTTGGAGGGGACCCCAAAGGCCATCCAGTCCAGCCCCATTCTACCAGGCAGGAATACCCAACTACCGCACTCTTGGAAGACATCTAAGCAACCCAAAATCCTCAAATAAAAGCTTATCTTCAGCAAGCTAAAACATACCAAGCCTTGGATTGAACCTCATTATGATGCAAAGAGAATTGGAGAAAGAAAGGCATAATAATAATAATAATAATAATAATAATAATAATAATAATAATAATAATAATAATAATAAAACAACAACAACAACAACAACAATAACAACTTGAGCTTGTGTGCATCAATGATGCTATGAGCAGGGTTTGAACCCAGACCAAGAACAATCTATCTATCTTGTTTGCTGTGTCATACAATGTTGTTGTGTCAATAATAATAACAATAATTGTTAACCATTAACTAATAATAATATATTAATAACACTCTGGACAGTTCTTGAAAACTGAAGCTCAATTCACTGTTAACTACCAAACAACAACAACAAGAACAATAATCTAATAAATGTTGTCTGAGGTATATTATTATTATTTAATATTTAATAATAATAATTGTTAACCATTAACTAATAATAATAATAATAATAACAACAACAACAATATATTAATAGCATCCTGGACAGCGCCCGAAAATTAAAGCTCAATTCACTGTTAACCACCAAACAACAACAACAAGAACAATAATATAATAATATGCTGTCTGAGGTATATTATTATTATTATTATTATTATTATTATTATTATTATTATTTAATAATAATAATAATAATAATAATAATAATTGTTAACCATTAACTACTACTACTACTACTACTACTAATAATAATAACAACAACAACAACAACAACAACAACAGCAACAATATATTAATAGCATCCTGGACAGTGCCCGAAAATTGAAGCTCAATTCACTGTTAACCATCAAACAATAACAACAACAATAATAATACAGTAGAGTCTCACTTATCCAAGCCTCGCTTATCCAATGTTCTGGATTATCCAAGCCATTTTTGTAGTCAATGTTTTCAATACACCGTGATATTTTGGTGCTAAATTCATACATACAGTAATTACTATATAGCATTACCTATTGAACTACTTTTTCTGTCAAATTTGTTGTAAAACATGATGCTTTGGTGCTTAATTTGTAAAATCATAACCTAATTTGATGTTTAATAGGTTTTTCCTTAATCCCTCCTTATTATCCAGATACTCGCTTATCCAAGCTTCTGCCGGCCCATTTAGCTTGGATAAGTGAGACTCTACTGTATAATAAATGCTGTCCAAGGTATATTATTATTATTATTAATTGCACATTTGGAATCAATTGGGGTAAACTGTGGAGGTGATGCAGATATTTGACCTGAATGGGATCTTGTTAACAGCTTGTTTATTTTAACTTCTTTTGTATCGCGGGTTGTATGTTGTATGTATGTCTATGTGTTAAATGTTTTGATACGGCCGATGGGCTAATCAATAAAACATATTTATATATATATATATATATATATATATATATATATATATATAATTATTTAATATTTAATAATAATAATAATAATAATAACAATAATAATAATAATAATAATAATAATAATAATAATAATTTATTTCTAGATCACTCTCTCCCCCCATAGGGACTCAGGGTGGTTAACATACATATACACGGCAAACATTCAATGCCACAACTACACCACTTAATATCAAAAGTATAAAAAGACAATAACATACTTATTATAATAAAAATTCCAAATCACAAAGGACCTCCTCCATTGACTGAAGTGCCCTAGATGGTCTATACAGGGAGATGCGATTTGACAAATAGCCATGATAATAATTGGGTTATTCAGTGTCTTCTCCTCCCTGATGCTCCCTCTGTTTGCACTCTGTGGATGTTTTGGATCGTGGTTTGTTTGACTGCAAACAATGCCCCGGCAACAGACTGGAACGTATGTGCGCAGATGGGAATGAATAGGTAGAATGGTGTCATTGAGTTTTGCCTGGAACGGTGACAACAACGTGCCGTTTTCATCTGCTAGCTGCACTGAATAAGGTGGATTCTTTATAAAAAAAAAATCAAAGCTTAAGCATGAAAGGAAAGAGGAGATGCGGAAGAGGAGGAGGCGGTAGTAGCCGTAGTCATAGTAGTAGACGTAGTAGCAGTAATTCAGCACAACGAAGCGCTAAATGTGACAAGATAGTGAGTGGATGAAAAGACAGGGTTATGGTACAATATGCATTATGCAAGCTTGGAAAGCAGTGGGTATTGTAAGCAACACATAATATTTTTGTCTGCAGATGAAATATAGACAAAAGAGAAAGCATGTGCACCTGCCAGTACCTGCAGCCGAGCGCCTTTTACTCTAGAGTAAGAGGCGCTTCACTGCAGGCACTACAGGCGCACATGCTTTCTGGGCCTGCACACCATACATGCGCTCTCTTTCCAAGGAGAGTGCATGTGTGGCTTGATGTGCAGGCAGACTTGGAGAGGACCGGCAGCTGAGCGCCTCTTATTCTAGAGTGAAAGGTGCTTGGCTGCAGGCACTGGCAGGCATGTATGCTCTCTGTGCCTGCATGCATGCCACGCCACACAAACACAGTCTTTCAAAGGAGAGTGCATGTATGATGTGGTGTGCAGGCAGGCTCGGAGCGGACCTGCAGCTGAGCGCCTCTTACTCTAGAGTGAGAGGTGCTCAGCAGCAGGCACTGGCAGGCATGTGTGCTCTTTGGGATTGCCTGCATGGCACGCCACACACATATTCTTTCCAAGGAGAATGCATGTGTGGTGTGGTGTGCAGGTAGGCTCAGAGCGGACCTGCACCTGAGCACCTCTTACTCTAGAGTGAGAGGTGCTCAGCTTCAGTTACTGGCAGGAATGTGCTCTCTCTGAGCCTGCCTGCACGCCACACCACATGTGCACTCTCTTTCCAAAAAGAGTGCATGTGTGATATGGTGTGCAGGCAGTCTCGGAGAGGACCTGCAGCTGAGTGCCTCTTACTGTAGAGTGAGAGGTGCTCGGCTGCAGTTACTGGCAGGCATGTATGCTCTCTGGGCCTGCCTGCACGCCACACCACATATGCACTCTCTTTCCAAAAAGAGTGCATGTGTGGCATGGTGTGCAGGCAGTCTCGGAGAGGACCTGCAGCTGAGTGCCTCTTACTGTAGAATGAAAGGTGCTCGGCTGCAGGCACTGGCAGGCATGTGCACTCTCTGGGCCTGCCTGCATGCCACACCACACATGCACTGTCTTTTTTAGGAGAGTGCATGTATGGCGTGGCATGCAGGCAGGCCTGGAAAGCATGCACGCCTGCCAGTGCCTGCAGCCAAGCGCCTCTTACTCTAGAGTACAAACAGTAGGTGGCAGGTAAGAAGAACTGGCTCTGTGGCAATGGGGATAGAGACAAAAGTTGGATCTACACTGTTATGTTATGTGTTTGAAGCCATAGAACCAACGCTGTTTAATGCTTTTGTGGCCTTTCAAGGCTATATTGACGCCCTTTGACTTTTACTGCAGCTGTTCTCGGATGAGCCGCTCGGGCTTTTCTCAACCGCTGGCATCCTCGACCCGGCGAGAGAGGCATCGGGACTGGAGAAAGGCAGGCCGGATCCTCCGGAAAGTGTAAAGAAGACCCCTTCGGAGCACAACCCAAGGGACCAAGGACAAGGAAGGAAGGCAGCGTTCTTGGAGCAAACCACTACTGTGTGTAACCTTCTATTTTGCAAAAACAGCAGGAATATTCACTCTACCCTACTCCACTGGTGGTCATGCATGGACACCCAACACCAACCAACCTGCATCCGTATTGAACTTGAGTGTAAAGTAGAGTTGTGCCACAAGTTGGGTGTGCCTTACACTTCAACCAAAGCAAGTGAACAAGGAGGCAAATGGCAGAATATGGACTCTCTGTGAGATCACCCAAAAGGTGGTTTTCATACTCGCTGCATTGGAAAATTATAGCCCTTTGGCACTGTTTTAACTGCCTTAATGCTATGGATTCTGGGATATGTAGTTTTATAGAATATTTTAGCCTTAGACTGCATATTTCAGAATTCCATAGGATGCAGCTGTGGCAAATAAAGTGTCAAACTTCTATTATCATTATGTATCTTGGAGACGTGACCTAAGTCTAAGCATCATTTATGTTTCATGTACACCTCCTACACTTGCCTGAAAGTAATTTTATACAACTTTTCACATATTTTTGTGCATGAAACCAAGCTTTTGGACATTAAACCACCAGAAAGCAAAGGTGTCACAAAGTCAGTCAGTCAAATGGACAATTATGGAGTATTTGGGAGGATTTTTGGACCAGAAATGCTCAACCTGTAGTTGGTTGTAACTTGTAATTTATTCAGTCATGGTGTAACTGTAATTTTTTTAACATTATTTTCCTAGTTGCAAATAAATGATGTTGGAGGAGAAATACCAGATTGTTTTTGCCATAACTCTTTTTAACTCCAGGCGAAAACCCAGAATGGGCTCACCATCTGACTGATATGGAACCTATATTGACTCCTTCTCCTGTATGTTCTGGTTGAAAGGTCCTATAAGTCATAAATCGACATGGATAACAGCCAATGAAAAGAACAATGGATGTCTGGAATAACAAGAGTGTTGTGAGTGTTGAACTACGATTCCAGGAGGCCAGGGTTCAATTTCCCTACGGAAATCCATTGGGTGACCTTGGACCAAGTCTTTCTCAACCCTACAAGAAGACCATGGAAGACCTCTTCTGAATAAAACCTGGACAAGAAAACCCTGCGATGGGTTTGCCTTAGGTTCAAAGAGTGCAAAAAATGGAACAACAGCAGCAACATACTCCTGGGTGGTCCCTGTTGTTGATGTTGTGTTCCTTCAAGAAGTTTCCAACTTACGGAGATCCTAAGGCAACCTTATCATGAGGTCTTCTTGCCTAAGGACATCGAATGGGTTTCCATGTCCAAATGGAGAATCAAAACATGGTCTCCAGAGATATATAGTCCCAATACTCAAACCATACACAGTTCTGGTCTTCACCTGGTTGTCTATCATCCAACCTTATATCTGGTTGGATTCTCCACTGCTCCATACACTTCACTGAAGAAGATTCGGAGCTCATTGAATCATAGAGGTTCCCAGCTATGGCTTTTTTGGTGACTCAGAAGGAATCTCCTAAAAGGAGGAAATGGACTGCGAGAGGAAGCTGAAGGACAGAGAACAATACAGACTTGTATTAAGAGCTGCAACAGAAAAGATGCTGAAGGACACGTACGACCTGGGAATTAGTAGGTGTTGCTACAGCATAATTTCTCCTTCTTCCATCCTCTGGATTCCTGGCATCACAGACTGACACATCTCCCGAAGTGGTTGAAGATACGGCCCCCATGAAGCAATGAACACCACCAATGCAACGCAATGTCCACCAGTGGAGCTGCACGTGGTCATCCCAACTCTCCTGAGCGTCTTCTCCTTGGTTGGACTTGTTTTCAATGGCTTCAGCTTGTGGATCTTCTGGTTCATCATCAAGCACTGGAATTCGGGTGCCATGCTCCAGTTCAGCCTCGCCTTGGCCGACAGCATGATCCTTCCGCTCGCCCCTTTGATGATGACCTATTTCTACTTGGGAAGCCACTGGCCCTTTGGGGAGTTTCTCTGCCAACTTCTAGCCTTCTTGCTCAACACCCACTTCTATGGGAGCGTCTACTTCTTGATGCTCATCTCCATCCACAGGTACCAAGTCATTGTCCACTGCAAGGCTAAGACATTCTGGAGGCGGAGATCCTTCTTGAAGAAGCTCATCGTGGTCTTCTGGTCTCTCCTCATTTTGCAAGGGCTTCCGCTGTTCTTCTTCCTCAAGACCTCGGTCATCAACAGCAAGGTGAAGTGCATGAGCATCCTTCAGTCCGAGTTGTCCTCTCTCTACCTTGCCTACGGCATTTTGAGAGGGATCTGCTTCCTTCTCACCTTCGGCATCACCTTCGTCTCTTACATGAAGCTGGGGATCTACATTGCGAACATCAACCCGGCCAATCTCAGAGGCAGGGTGATGAAGACCAGATCCATACAGATGATTGTCCTCACCCTCGTCATTTACGCCGTCTGCTTCGTGCCCGTCCACGTCTCCATGACAGTGGCTGCCATCATGAGACTTTATGACATCTTCTGCACACGTCTGAACCAGATCCAAATTGCTTATTACGTTTCCGTCGTGTTCAGCGTGCTCAACTCTTGCCTCGATCCCTTCATCTACAACTTTGCCAATGAGAAATTTCACACGTTTGTTTCCCAGCTCGTGAAGAAGTTGTTCCTCTCCAAGTGACAAATCGGGAAGAATAGGTAAGGCCAGAGGCGGTCCAAGGGCGAGGCGAATTAAGCGGTCGCTGCTGTCGCACACCAACGGGGGCGCACTCGAGGCGCCCCTGTGTAACCATGGTGCCGCCGCCACGGCGCCATCACCTGCCATCATCCCCCATGCTATTTTGTGCTTCAGAAGTCTTGCGCATGCGCACAGGAGTCCCATCGCCCAAAATAACTGATGGGACTCCTGTGTGCATGCGCAAAGCTTCGATCGCTTGCCCAGCACGTAAGGCATGCAAGCCGCCCATCCGCCTTACATGCCGGGCGAGCAAACAAAGCCCTGCGCATGCGTGCTCACACATAGGAATCCCATCAGGCTCCTGTGCACAGGGCTTGGGCCACCCGTCCGCCTTACGTGCCAGGCGAGCAAGCGAAGCCTTGCACATGTGCACAAGTCCCATCGCCCAAAATGGCCGAAGGGACTCCTGTGCGCATGCGCAAGTCTTTGATCGCTTGCCTGGCACGTAAGGCACGCAAGCCGCCCGTCTGACTTGTCAGAGTAATGTGCACAGCGTAGCAGCAGATGAATGACGTCAGTTGAAGCGCAGAACGAAGGAACGTCAGAGACAATATAAAAAGTATTTACAAAGTTTACTGAACAAGACAAAAAGACTTGCAGACAGTGGACATAAGACTTTCACTCTAGACAAACAGCACAGATCTTCTAAGCAGGCAGAACAGATCTCATCTGTGTCCAGACACTTGTAGTCTGGACACTCCTATCTGGCTCCAGCCACATATCCAAGGTCAATAGAGCTTCTTACCAAATTAACTCTTTACACACTATAGCATTTCGTGGATGATGCAATACATGCTAGACACAAATTTCATTTAAACACTATCTATACACAAATCCCACATTAACATGACTTACATGCCGGGCGAGCGATTGAAGCCTTGCACATGCGCACAAGTCCCATCGCCCAAAAATGGCCTCTGCAGCCACCTCTGCAGCCGCTGCAGCCGCCGCAGCCACGGCCTCTGGTTTGGGGGGGTGGGCGGGTGACAAAATTTGGGGGAGGCACCAGAATTAGGTTCGCCTACTACTTAGAATTACCTTGGGCCGGTTCTGGGTAAGGCATTGAAGTTTCAGCTCAACATCTGTGTGCGGGTGTGTGGGATGAATACAAGTTGGTTTTTTCTAGGTAAAGGTAACATTAAGTCTAGTTGTGTCCGACTCTGGGGGTTGGTGCTCATCTCCATTTCCAAGCCAGAGAGCCAGTGTTGTCCATAGAATGTCTCCAAGGTTATGCGGCCAGTATGACAGCATGGAGTGCTATTACCTTCCTGCCAAAGCAGTACCTATTGATCTACTCACATTTGCAAGTTTTTGAATTGCGAGGTTGGCAGAAGCTTGGGCTAACAGCAGGAGCTCAGAGATAGAAAGGATTTCTCGAATCTTCTTCAATCCTTGTCTTTGCTTTTTGTAACTCGGCAGGTTTGGACATTCTCAGAAAGCAGAGCCTGAGAGAGGAAATGAATGTGAGAAACCAGAATGATTTCCAGCTTGCAGAAATACAGTTGTGGTTACTTACAGGTTCAAATCGAGGCAAGGGGAAGTAAGCAATGGCCGGTTCTGACTCCGTTTCCTCTCCGACTTTCCCAACTTCCCTAACTCCTTTCTGTTTTCCTGCAATGTTTTGTTCTCCATCCTTCTTATCGTCCTTGTTGCCCTTCTCTAAACCTGCTCCAACTTTCTATATCTTTCCCAAAATTGAAAACGCCCAAGATGCATCAACATTTCTTGTTGCCATATGGAGAACTTCTGCCAGTTTTGTTGCTCCAACGAGACATAGAATTCATAAAGTTGCGAAATCTATACTCATAATAAAAGTGAAAATATCTATGTGGGTACATGACTGGAGTGTCCACTTGCCTCCACAAATAGCTATAGCTCCCACTGTTCAGGAGACACCAATGGCCTTCCCTCGAATGACACTGTAGGTTATGGTGAGCACCATGAACATGTCCAAGAGCATTGCCAATGTCCTCCACAAACACCACACTGCCCACCACACAAATGAAGGCTTTCATATGGGCTGTGGTGCAGGCGGGAGAGCAAACCAGCTGCAATTAACTGCAATGAATCACTCTGACCAGGAGGTCATGAGTTTGAGGCCCGCTCGGAGCCTATGTTTGATTGTCTTTGTTCTATGTTAAAAGGCATTGAATGTTTGCCTATATGTGTAATGTGATCCGCCCTGAGTCCCCTTCGGGGTGAGAAGGACAGAATATAAATGCTGTAAATAAATAAATAAATAAATATGGGGACAATTTCATCCTAGATTTTCTGTTTTTCCTCCACCACAGACATCCCGGTGTTTCTGACTCTCTCCGTTGGTGTGCAATTTGCATAATCCCGCCCACTGCCTTTGCCATAACCCTTTCCTATTCTTTTCTATGGCACACAGCAAAGAGAGGAATTGATTAGAAAATGAACATACTAGGTTTGGGGAGAATTCACCATTATTTATAGGAGTTGTGGGTACTGGGATGTATAGTTCACCTGCAATCTAAGAGCACTCTGAACTCTAACGACGGACCTGGAACTAACTTCATCATCATCATCATCATCATCATCATCATCATCATCATCATCATTTAATTACTTATTAATCGCCCTCCATCCACGATACTCTAGGCGATTTACAAGATAAAATTGTAAAGGATAAAAATACATACATACAAATATTGATAAAATTAACATAGATTAAAAGCTCTAGTAAAGAGCCAGGTCTTGAGTGCGAGGGTAAAAGGCCCCAACTCACGCATGGCTCTCATTTAGGGCGCAGAGAACTTGGCACAGAGAAGCCCCATGACCAACAAAAAATACGGGAGACCTTTGGAGAGATTTATAGGAGTTGTAGTACACCTACATCCAGTGTGTCAGAGTTTTATATCATTTCTTAAGTGAAAATGGGTAAATGATTGTAAGGATCATGACCAAATACTGTATGGCCAGCAATAATCAAGCCACTTGCTAGAGATGGAGAGACTGAGATAATAGAGACTGAGTACATTGTGTTACTCGAGGTTGGAGGTTTGAGCTTGAGGTTGGAGCTTGTGGAGGCTGTTTGAACACTGAATGCTGTGCTGGAGTTGCTGGAGCTGATTTGTTCAAGTTGGAGTTGCCGGAGGTGTATTGTTACTGCAACGTCTGAAAAACAAGACTGTGGCATTTTATCTGGAGATAAGGACTTTATTGTTTACAAGTCATTGTGTAGAAGCAGCTGAATAATCCAAGGACTCTGCTGTATTCGTAAATACCTTTATATAAATCTTTTCTTTGTTAAAGAGACAGTTTGTTTTGGGTATTCTCCTTAACCGGAGTCATGATCTCCAATCCTTGACATCTCTGGTCAGCTGACAAGGAACAGATGCCAGCCATAAAACGGGCCAGCCATAAAACCTCAATGACCCTCTGGTATGTGAGAGCCCCTATATATGTGGGCCAAAGAGAAGGTTCTGGCATTCGGTACAATAAAATCTGTTGGAATCTACCAGCGTGTCTTGGTGCTTTTTTCCTTTGGAAGACTGACCCACAACACAACTGAGAGAAGAGAACCCAACAACCGGAGGGTAAAGCTTCCGAAGAAAGGGGGTTGCAAATTAAGAAACCCCAATTGACGGGCGCAACATGGGTTATGGGCCCAGCAGCCCAGCTGTCTAGGAGAAACCTGAAGAAGGACTCTAAAGCCCAGAACTCCTAAAGACATAAACGGTCAAGTGTTTTGTTTGGTCAAAGAAAAGCTTGAAAAACATGCCTCAAAGTGGGAGTGGTAGTTTGCCACTAGAAACTAAATTCTTCAAACTACTCATCATGGGCAGTGAAATTAAAGTATTTTCTCATTAGAGAAAATTTGTGGGACGTTGTGGAAAATCTTCCAGCAGATGAACTTAGAAATGATGAGAAATGTAAAGCAAATATTATTCTCTCAGTTGAGGATAATCAACTCATGTATTTGAGAAATGCTACAGCAAGAGACGGTTTGTGTTGGGTATTCTCCTTAACCAGAGGGCAAAGCTTCTGAAGAAAGCGGGTTGAAAGTTTAGAACCCCAATTGACAGGCGCAACACAGAGCGGACTATGAACCCAAACAGTGATGGATCTGGACCAAACTTGGCACGCATACCCGACATGCCCAAATTTGAATCCTGGTGGGTTTTGAGGGGATTTGGCCTGGACATTTGGGAGTTGTAGGTCCTGGGATTTATCAATGCAATCAATGAGCACTCTGAACTCCACCAAAGTTGGAATTGGACCAAACTTGGCACACAGAGCCCCCATGACCAGCACAAAATACTGGAGGTCTTTGGGGAAAAATCATCTTGTAGTTACCACCTATATATCAGAGTAATTTATGCAGCAGTAGTTGGATGGAATCAGTGGAACGCAGAACAAAGAGACACCCAGAGACGTTGGTAAAACTATATACAAAGTTTTACTGTACAAGACAAACAGGCTTGCAGACAATGGACACAGGACTTGACTTCTCCGCAGACAGAACAGAACAGAACTGATGCAATCAGTAATGCATACACACTTGTGTCTGGACACTCTCCAGTTCCAGCCACACATCAAGGTCATCACAGCTTCTTAGCAATTAAATCTTTCCAGACTATAGTACACTCTGGATGATGCAATCAGTATGCAATACTGGAAAGACACAAATTTCATTTAAACACTATCTATACACAAACCCCACATTAACACTATATCCAGAGAACACTGTAAGAGTTGTGCTGTAAGACAATTACCTTCAAAGGGTCCTGGGTCAGGAGGAAAATCAGGCAGAGAAACTCAGTCTTGTGAGAGATGCAAAAAGCAAAGTTTATTTTCAAATAGCCATGAGAAGGCTGCACATACCCCAGAGGTATGTATCATATCTCTGTATCATGAAAATGGCTGTTGCAACATGTGCGTAGCAAACAAAGGATTTTATATCTTGGCTTATCTAGAATTGACCAATGGCTGAGGGTCTTCCTCACCTTCCACACCTACTTTGACACAAGTGATACCAATGACCTAACTTGTTTACTCTGAGCTTTCCTCTCTCCTTTCGAAGAAATGAGCCCTGTGTTGCACATACTACTTTGGTTCATACAAAGTGCTTATATTGTCTATATAAAGGCTATATGATATACGCAGAGGCAAAACTATATAGGCAATAGTTTACTACTTTCTGGCTTATGGTTCCTTCAGTGTAAGTGCCTTTGTTTTAAAGTTATTTCTGACTTTAAAATAAACCTCCTAAAAGGAGGAAACGGGCAATAAGGGAGGCCCGGAGAAGGGCAGAGGGAAGCAAGGAGGGACATTGAGAAGGTCGGTGCTTATATAGAAAGCGAAAATAAGACAGCTGCTGGGGCTCATACCATGAGCATTGGCAACTCTTCTCCAACCGCAGAAGTTTCCTACCTTCGCCTGGCAATGAGCAGCAACAGCACAGAGCAATGCCATCCTCCAGAGCTTCACCCGGCCATCCCAGCAGTGTTGGCCATCCTCTCAACCGGAGGCTTGGTCTTCAACGCCTTCAGTTTATGGATCTTCTGGTTCACCCTCAAGCGCTGGAGCTCCGGCGTCATGCTCCAGTTCAACCTGGCCTTGGCCGACGCCATCATCCTCCCGGTCACCCCTCTGACGGTGGCCTACTTCAGTTTGGGCAACCACTGGCCCTTTGGCGAGTTCCTTTGCCAGTTCCAAGTCTTCTTACTCAGCACCCACCTCTACGGCAGCATCTACTTCTTGATGCTCATCAGCGTCCACCGCTACCAAGCCACGGTCCACTATAACGCCAGGTCGCTCTGGAAGAAGAAGTCCTTCTTGAAGAAGCTCGTCATGGTCTTCTGGGTTCTCCTCTTCCTGCAAGGCTTCCCCGTCTTCTTCTCCCTCAAAACCTCCGTCATCGACAGCAAGGTGAAGTGCCTCAGCATCTACCAGTCGGAGCTCTCCGAACTCTACCTGGCCTACAGCATTGTCCTGGGAACCCTCTGCTTCCTTCTCCCCTTCGGCGTCTCCTCGGCCTCCTACGTCATGCTCGGCATGGCCATCGCTAACATCAGCCAAGCCAACCTCCGAGGCCGGGTCATGAAGGCCAAGTCCATACAGATGATCACCATCGCGTTGGTCATTTTCGCCGTCTGCTTCACTCCGCTCCACATTTGTGGCACCGTGGCAGCCATAGCGGGGTATTACAACCTGCCTTGCGAGAGTCTCCACAATGTGGAGATTGCCTATTATTTATCCGTGGTCTTCACCATGGTCAACTGTTGCCTGGATCCGTTCCTCTACAATGCCGCCAATGAGAAGTTCCATAAGTTCTTTTTCAAGTCGTTGGGAAAGCTGCTCTTCTCTAAGTGACAGGATCATCCTTGGAGAAAACAAGGTAAGGGATGCAAGGTCTCCTTTTTCACCTCTCCCTTGATCTCAGGCTGGATTCACACTGCCATGTAACGCAATTCTAAACTGCATTATTTATATGGCAGTGCAGATACAACTTCAGTCAACATGAAGGCAGACATCTCTAGTACAGGTTAAACATCTCTTATACAAAGTATTTTGGAAATTGCACATAATGTACATACGGTAATTATGTACATCTTAGAGATGGGACTCAAGTCTCAACATCGAAATAATTTATGCTTCATATATACCTTATAGACATAGCCTGAAGGTAATTTCATATTTATTTATATCTTTTATTTGCAGTACAGTAGAGTCTCACTTATCCAACATAAACAGGCCGGCAGAATGTTGGATAAGTGAATATGTTGGATAATAAGGAGGGATTAAGGAAAAGCCTATTAAACATCAAATTAGTTTATGATTTTACAAATTAAGCACCAAAACATCGTGTTATACAACAAATTTGACAGAAAAAGTAGTTCAATATACAGTAATGCTATGTAGTAATGACTGTATTTACGAATTTAGCACCAAAATATCATGATGTATTGAAAACATTGACTACAAAAATGCGTTGGATAATCCAGAACATTGGATAAGCGAGTGTTGGATAACTGAGACTCTACTGTATTTATAATCCACCCTTCTCACCCCGAAGGGGACTCAGGGCGGATCACAATGCACATATAGATGGGAAACATTCAGTGCCATTAGACATACGACATGTATAGACAGACACAGAGGCAATGTAACATTTTCCAGCTTCCGGCTTCATGAGGGTCTGCTCAATTCCAGCTGCTTCGTCATCCACTTGTGACATAGAGTCCTTGATGGAGTACTTCCTCATTCTTTCTGCACGCTGCTGGAGGTTTTTTATGGTGTCGTAAATGAGTAAAATTAGCCTCCCCGCATAAAGCGGTACCTACATTTTCTACTCGACAGATGCAACTGTCTTTCAAGCTGCATAGGTCAACAGCGAGCTAGGCTATTAACAGTCGGGATCTCAACCCTCACAACCTCTGAGGATGCGAAACGTCAGGAGAGAACGCTTCTGGAACACAGCCAGACAGTCCAGAAAACTCACAGCAACCCACAATAAAAACCTTTGATAACAATGTTACTCCAAGTCAGCATTGACACTCAATATGGACCAATGACATCTGTAAATATTGATCTTGAGTATAAAGTTGTGATGAGTGTGCCTTACATTTAAACCAGAGGGCTATCGGCTCTTACAGATGGCTTTGAATCAAAGAATATAGACTTATTGCAAAATATACTTAGGGTTGATCTGGACAGACTAGAAAAACTAGAAAGTCCTTCTTTTCGTTCATGTCTTTTCCATTGGCTGTTGTTGTTAGAATTATATGATCTTTTCCCACATCCCAAAGTATTCCCATGGAATTCCCAACATGACCAAGGGCTTTCCATGCACACTCTCCAAATCTCTTTGAATTAGTATTTCCCAAAATATACTAGAATTAGCCAAGATGACCACCACCAAGAAATGACTAAGATCAAGAACACTAGTAATACAAGAAAGCGATCTTAATGCTTAAATATTGCTATTACACTAACATTATTAGAGGCCAGTGATGGAAAAAAAATATCACTAGAATATTATAGTGTTTAGATGTCATATGCTTTCTGAGAAAAAGGAGAAAGGACCCAAGAGAAGGGGAACTGAGAGAAACCCAGGATATTTCAAAGCCCTGAATATGCAAGAAAAATCAAAACAAGAAGTGGATAGTCTTGATACTTTTCTTTTGAAAAATTAAAAACCCTGAATATTGTCAACAAATGTCTTTCCTCTTGAGGTCTTTTCCTAACACGCAGCTATGTTAATAATTTGCCAAATTAAGTGTGCTTCGCATCAATTCGCTGGTTCATTTCAGTGGTAATGACAAATAGCGGTTTGCCTTTATGAGAACAGGTGGATGCACAAAGTTATATGCCTCCTCTCCTTCTTTCTCCAGAAATGAAAGGGAAGTGATCAGAAGGCTCCAGTTCTATTTTCCTCCCATTGAGACCATTAGCTTGGAAATACTACCTTTTTATCCAGTCAGGAGAAGGCACGGGTATTTTGAATGACTTTAAAGAGGATAAAAAGTCCTGTACTTTGCTCCATGCTTTATGTTATATCCACTGAGAGTGCAAACTCTATATCTGACATCCTTTCAGACCTGAAAGTAATACACCTCTGTCTTCTGTCATGCGCTGGGCCTGTAGCTATTGTCTTTGTATAGGACGTATACTTTATGCCCAGCGGGAAGCCAGGGCGCCTCAAAGAGAGGTTCTTGGGGATTTTCCTGAAAAGGATAGTCCTTTGAGTCTTTAATGAGATAACAAAGTCTTTATTATTGAGCAAATAATAAATCTTCAAGGAGTCAAATAACACTTCAAGGTTTCCTTAATAAACTTTTCTGTTGGTCTTTTCCGTCTTGTCCCCAGGGGACAGACAATTGGTTTTGGATAACTGTGTTTTCTCTATAAGAAGAAAACACCCTTTATAAACTCTCCCAGGCTGTCTATTATATGGGCCTAGCTGATGTGGGACCCACTACTGATTCCAAATGCATCTGGGTATCGAGTGGACCTACCAACCAAGGCTTGCAGATGTTTCAGCTGGGGTTGTGTGGATCTGTGATGCTGTTCCCTCTCCGAGGTTTCTTTGGAAACTTTAGGGCTGTTTCCCTCAGGAGCTGTGAGGTTGAGAGGCTGTGAGCTCTTAGCCAGAACCTTTGGGACCTTTCCCCTGGAATTTCTGTTTATGGTTCCTTGGATGTTCTATATCCCGGATGTTCTGGAGATATGAAGCTTTTCTACGGGATGAGCTGGTCTACGTCCTATAGCTTAGCTTCCTTAAGTGAGACTGACTTAAAAATGGCTCCTTCTCTCCCAGAGCCCTGAACAAGGGGCGGAACCAAACTTAATCATGATGGACAGGCGGCCTGCCCTATGACTGCAAACATTAGCAGAAAGAAAATAAAGTTGGAGCTTCTGGTACAGCCATACCAGCACACTCTGTCCTTATGCCTTTAAACCCAGTTAGTGTCTGGGGCTACGGTGGTGTAATGGGTTAGCTCGCTGAGCTGCTGAACTTGCTTACTGAAAGTTTGAATACATGGGCCAGAGTGAGCTTCCATTGTTAGCCCCAGCTTCTGCCAATCTAACAGTTCGAAAACATGCAAATGTGAGTAGATCAATAGATCTACCTTCAGCAGGAAGGAAAATGGCACTCCATGCAGGCCACATGATCTATGAGGTGTCTACGGACAACACAGACTCTTTGGGTTAGAATTGGAGATGAGTACACCCCTCAGAACTGGAGATGAGCATGACTCCACAGAGCTGGAAGGGGAAACCTTTACATTTATCTATGTTTGTTGTTTCTAGGCATTGAATGTTTGCCGTGTGTCTATGTTTGCTGGAATCCGCTGTTAGTCCCCTTGGTGAGATAGGGCGAAATACAAATAAAGTATAATAATAATAATAATAATAATAATAATAATAATAATAATATGAGTCCACAGCAGACACTCCTCTGGCTGTTGTATTGAATCACACAATCGGACAATTCCCAAGTGTCTAGGATACATCACACAGTCCTAGACACTTGGTAGGTGTCCGACATGTGATCCAATACAACACCCAGCAGAGTGTCTGCTGTGGACTCATCTTGTTGTGTTTCAAATAATAATAATAATAATAATAATAATAATAACAACAACAATAACAAGGAAGTGTCCAACATGTGATCCAATAAACAGCCAGCAGAGATGATTCTGGAGAACTGTAAAAGCCAAAAAGCTAATCTTCACATGACGTGGATTGACTACAAAAAGGCCTTTGACTCACTCCCACACAGCTGGATCATCAAGTGCCTGGACGCCATCGGGATTAGTAAAAACGTTGGCACCTTTATTGAAAACATGATGGAGCACTGGAAAACTGAACTGTTTTTTGGAAATGAAAGCTATGGACTTGTCAACATCAGGAGAGGAATTTTCCAGGGAGACTCATTGTCCCCTCTGCTTTTCATTATTGCCATGATCCCTCTGTCAACAATCTTACCAAAAACAAATCTCGGCTATCAAAAATCTAAGAAATCTCACAGTATTTCGCATCTGATGTACATGGATGACCTAAAGCTATATGGAAAAACGGAAACTGAAATCTAGTCTCTGACTAACACTGTCCAAATTTTTAGCACTGATATCAGCATGGAGTTTGGCTTGGACAAATGTTCGACAGTGGCATTGAAGAAGGGAAAAATCATTGAAAGTGAGGACATAAATATGCCTAATGGCCAAACAATAAAGTGTCACCAATCAGAGGCCTATAAATACCTGGGCATATTACAGCTGGACAACATCAAGCATGAACATGTGAAGACTGTGATCAGTAAAGAATACACACAAAGGGTCAGAAAAATTCTCAAAAGCAAGCTCAATGGAGGCAACACCATCAAGGCCGTAAACACCTGGGCCATACCTGTCATAAGATATACTGCTGGCATCATAAACTGGACACAGATGGAACTGGACAATCTGGACAGAAAAACAAGAAAACTCATGACCATTCATCATTCACTGCACCCTCGCAGTGATGTTGACCGGCTATATTTGCCTAGAAGATCAGGGGGCAGAGGACTCTTGCAAGTAAAACAAGCAGTCAAAGAAGAAGAACATGCCCTGGCAGAAGATGTTAAGCAAAGTGAAGAACCTGCTTTGATTGAAGTCAAAAATCAGAAACTCCACAAAGCACAGCAGACAAAAAACCAGTACAAGAAAACCGCACTACAAACTAGAGCTGACAGCTGGCACAACAAAACATTGCATGTAAAGTTCCTTGACAAAATTGAAGGAAAAGCTGATAAGGAGAAGACCTGGCTATGGCTCATGAATGAGAATCTGAAGAAGGAGACAGAAGGCCTGATCCTTGCAGCCCAGGAGCAAGACATGAGAACAAATGCAATTAAGGCCAAGATCGAAAAATCAGCTGATGACCCAAAATGCAGACTGTGCAAGGAAGCTGATGAAACCATTGATCATAATCACAGCAGCTGTAAGAAAATCGCACAGACAGACTACAAACAGAGGCACAACTATGTGGCCCAAGTGATTCATTGGAACTTATGCCTCAAATACCACCTCCCAGCAGCAAAGAACTGGTGGGATCACAAACCTGCAAAAGTATTGGAAAATGAGCACGCAAAGAAAAAGGTTTGGATCATTGATGTTGCCATCCCAGGTGACAGTTGCATTGACGAAAAACAACAGGAAAAACTCAGTTGCTATCAGGACCTCAAGATTGAACTTCAAAGACTCTGGCAGAAACCAGTGCAGGTGGTCCCGGTGGTGATGGGCACACTGGGTGCCATGCCAAAAGATCTCAGCTGGCATTTGGAAACAATAGACATTGACAAAATTACGATCTGCCAAGTGCAAAAGGCCACCCTACTGGGATCTGCACGCATCATCCGAAAATACATCACACAGTCCTAGACACTTGGGAAGTGTTCAACTTGTGATTTTGTGATACGAAATCCAGCATGTCTATCTTGTTTGCTGTGTCATAATAAAATAATAATAATAATAATAATAATAATAATAATAATAATAATAATAATAATAATAATAATAATAATAGTAGTAGTAGCTGTAATATGGCCAGATATTTATAGGCCTCTGGCTGATGACACTTTATTGTTTGGCCATTAGGCATATTTATGCCCTCGCTTTCAATGATTTTTCCCTTCTTCAATGCCACTGTAGAACATTTGTCCAAACCAAACTCCATATTTATATCAGTGCTAAAAATTCGGACAGTGTTAGTCAGAGACTGGATTTCAGTTTCTGTTTTCCCATACAGCTTCAGGTCATCCATGTACATCAGATGCGAAATATTGTGAGATTTCTTAGATGTTTGAAGCCGAGATTTGTTTTTTTTAAGATTGTTGACAGAGGGATCATGGCAATAATGAAAAGCAGAGGGGACAATGAATCTCCCTGGAAAATACCTCTATGTTGACAAGTCCATAGCTTTCATTTCATTTCATTATAGATATTCAGTTGCCAACTGATTTCTTATTTTTTATCAACCCTTTCTCTTTTACCAACAGTTTAAGGAACCGAGGATCCCAGGAGGTGTCACAAAAGCCATGAATGGCATAGGAGGGTCCTGGCTTGGAGGAGGGTTGTTTCGCTTCCTGTCATCACTTCTCGGAGGTTGTCTCCAAAAATATCCCCTGGAGAAGAGAAAGTCGGTAACCACCAACAATTTACAACTAAGAGGATGCCGAGCAGCACAGCAGAGGTCTAAAGGTGGAAACATTTCCCGTCTTGCTACACAAGTGAAAGAACGAGAGCTCATAACATTTTCTACCACCTGTCTTCTTTTCCTGCTCCGTTTCTGGTCTTGTGGACAGTTCCTCCTGCTCTCTTCATCTGCCAATGAATACCACCAACTCCACCGAATGCCCATCTCAAGAGCTGCATTCGGCCATCCCTGCGTTCCTGGGCATCTTCTCAGTGGGCGGCTTAGTCTTCAATGCCTTCAGTTTATGGATCTTCTGGTTCACTCTCAAGCGCTGGAATTCTAGCACCATGCTCCAGTTCAACCTCGCTTTGGTGGACACCATGATCCTTCCGGTCACCCCTTTGATGGTGACCTACTTCAGCATGGGCAACGACTGGCCGTTCGGGGAGTTCCTCTGCCAGTTCGAAGCCTTCACCCTCAGCACCCACCTCTATGGCAGCATCTACTTCTTGATGCTCATCAGCATCCATCGGTACCAAGTCATTGTCCATTACAAAGCCAAGACCTTCTGGAGAAGTAAGTCCTCCTTGAAGAAGCTCATCATGGCCTTCTGGGCAATCCTCCTCCTGCAAGGGCTTCCCATCTTCTTCTTCCTGAAGACCTCGGTCATCGACGGCAAGGTGAAGTGCCTCAGTATCCACCAGTCGGAGCTGTCTTATGTCTTCTTGTTGTACGGCCTTGTCCTGGGGACCTTCTCCTTCTTCCTTCCCTTCGGCATCTCCTTGGTCTCCTACATGATGCTGGGGTCCTATATCGGCAAAATCAGCCCTGTTAGTCTCCAAGGCCGGGTCATGAAGACCAAGTCTGTTCAGATGATCGTGGTCACCTTCCTGATTTTCGCCATCTGCTTCATGCCGCTCCACGTCTTCCGGACAGCAGGTACCGTCGTGAAATACTACAGCCATTCCTGCAGGCTTCTTCACGACATCGAAGTTGCGTATTACATTTCTTTAGTCTTCACCACTGTCAACTGTTGCCTCGACCCCTTCATCTATAACTTTGCCAACGAGAGGTTTAACAAATCCTTCTCGTCCTCCTTAAGAAGATTGCTGTTTTCTAAATGAAGGCGATCCGGTGTTACAACAGCATTGCAACCTGTCAGAGCCCTAAAATCTAGAGCAAAGATCTCTACTCTCCAGAGAAGCTTGTGACCAAAGAAAGGTCCTGTACTTTCAATCCTTTGCAAACATAATTTAAACAGATTTGATTAATTATCCGTCTGAATAATAGTGTTCTCTAGTGTGATTCTATGATCAATTGGGAGTCGATCATAGTGTTGTGCCGGAGGAACGAGAGATTCCTAAAGCAATTCTCCTAAAGCGGGTATGAATTCATGCCTACATCATGGAAAAAGGGGACACAGATATACAGTAGAGTCTCACTTATCCAACATAAACGGGCCGGCAGAATGTTGGATAAGCGAATATGTTGGATAATAAGGAGGGGTTAAGGTAAAGCCTATTAAACATCAAATTAGGTTATGATTTTACAAATTAAGCACCCAAACATCATGTTATACAACAAATTTGACAGAAAAAGTAGTTCAATAAGCAGTAATGCTATGTAGTAATTACTGTATTTACGAATTTAGCACCAAAATATCACGATGTATTGGAAACATTGACTACAAAAATGCGTTGGATAATCCAGAACGTTGGATAAGCGAGTGTTGGATAAGTGAGACTCTACTGTATATCTTTGGCCAGTGTTATTGTAAAAGTATCTACAGTAGAGTCTCACTAACCCAAGCCTCGCTTATCCAAGGTTCTGGATTATCCAACGCATTTTTGTAGTCAATGTTTCCAATACATCGTGATATTTTGGTGCAAAATTCGTAAATACAGTAATTGCTACATAGCATTACAGTGTATTGAACTACTTTTTCTGCCAAATTTGTTGTTTTGGTGCTTAATTTGTAAAATCATAACCTAATTTAATTTTAAGGCTTTTCCTTAATCTCTCCTTATTATCCAGCATATTTGCTTATGCAACGTTCTGCCGGCCTGTTTACGTTAGATAAGCGAGACTCTACTGTATCTATAAATTTAGCCTCTTTTCCGTCATAAGGAAACCAGACGCGGGTGAAATCAAAAGTGACTCTGAACTACAATTTGAAGGAGACCTTCCAGTATTTTCTGAGACGGTACACAATTTGTTTGCTCACCTTTGTAACTCTTCTGATTGTGTTGTATCACATGAGCATATTGTTGGTTTTAAATAAAAATTTGGCTAAAAAATGTTGAACTTCCTGACTTTTTCGTTGGGGGGGGGGGAAATATGTCCCTATTCTTTCTATCTTCTTCCTGCTCCAGGTACCCAATGATACATTACATAGGAATAATAATAATAATAATAATAATAATAATAATAATAATAATAATCAGCTGATGACCCAAAATGCATACTGTGCAAGGAAACCGACGAAACCATGGATCACATCCTCAGCTGCTGTAAGAAAATCGCACAGACAGACTACAAACAGAGGCACAACTATGTGGCCCAAATGATCCATTGGAACTTATGCCTCAAGTCCCACCTCCCAGCAGCAAAGAACTGGTGGGATCACAAACCTGCAAAAGTATTGGAAAATGAGCACGCAAAGATACTGTGGGACTTCCAAATCCAGACTGACAAAGTTCTGGAACACAACACACCAGACATCACAGTTGTGGAGAAGAAAAAAGTTTGGATCATTGATGTCGCCATCCCAGGTGACAGTTGCATTGACAAAAAACAACAGGAAAAACTCAGCCGCTCTCAGGACCTCAAGATTGAACTTCATAGACTCTGGCAGAAACCAGTGCAGGTGGTCCCGGTGGTGATGGGCACACTGGGTGCCATGCCAAAAGATCTCAGCCGGCATTTGGAAACAATAGACATTGACAAAATTACGATCTGCCAAGTGCAAAAGGCCACCCTACTGGGATCTGCACGCATCATCCGAAAATACATCACACAGTCCTAGACACTTGGGAAGTGTTCGACTTGTGATTTTGTGATATGAAATCCAGCATATCTATCTTGTTTGCTGTGTCATACAATAAAATAATAATAATAATAATAATAATAATAATAATAATAATAATAATAATAATACATCACACAGTCCTAGACGTTTGGGAAGTGTTCGACTTTTGATTTTGTGATATGAAATCCAGCATATCTATCTTGTTTGCTGTGTCATACAATAAAATAATAATAATAATAATAATAATAATAATAATAATAATAATAATACATCACACAGTCCTAGACATTTGGGAAGTGTTCGACTTTTGATTTTGTGATATGAAATCCAGCATGTCTATCTTGTTTGCTGTGTCATACAATAAAATAATAATAATAATAATAATAAGAAGAAGAAGAAGAAGAAGAAGAAGAAGAAGAAGAAGTTTATTTGTATCCCGCCACCATCTCCCCCGGAGGGGACTCAGGGCGGCTCACAGAAATATCAGATACAAAAACAATAAAAATGTACAATACATCAATAAACAATAACATGCACCAGTTATAATAGTTAAACATTGACCAGAAAAATGAAACCTACTTACTAAAAACACAGAATTAAAACCAGTGAGGTTGCAATGATAGATTAGCAAAGTGCACATTATAAGATTACTTTTACTTCATGACGTGAGACATAACTGAGAGGCATCATGGTTTCATGGTTTGAATTGTTAAACGATGCCTCTTAGGAGAATAATATTTTATTATTGTCAGAAGGGAATTGAGAATACAGTTGTAATGTATAGAAAAGTTTAAACTGAATTTATATTATACTAAATTTCCTTTGACCAGAAGCTGGCCACTTAAGGTGCTTCTGGTGTCGCTGTGAGAAGGTCCTCCGTTGTGCATATGGCAGGGCACAAACTGCATTGTGATTTGCTTTATGACACATTGATTTGTCTTTTTAGCATGTACTAGCTGTGCCCAGCCACGTGTTGCTGTGCCGTATTTATTTATTTACTACATTTATATCCCGCTCTTCTCACCCTGAAGGGGACTCCGAGCAGCTTACAAATCAAATGAACATCTATATATATAAAAGGGTGATGGAATCGCGGCACCGAGCAAAGCAACAAAAGTAAAGGCCCCCAACCTCCAAATTTGACAACACAACCCATCATCCACGCCTTAAGGTTGAAACAACACAAAATCACTTCAGGCACCTCCACATGGCCAGAACCCACAACACACCATCGGGAGCCATGCCGGGAGGGAAAGAGAAGCCTTATGGCCGGCAGGGAAGAGGAAAGGCAGGCAATGGGAAAAAGCTGTCCCCTGGGTCCTAGCGCCCGCCCATCATCCGAATTATTTACAGTAGAGTCTCACTTCTCCAAGCCTCACTTATCCAAGTTTCTGGATTATCCAGGCCATTTTTGTAGTCAATGTTTTCAATATATCATGATATTTTGGTGCTAAATTCGTAAATACAGTAATTACAACATAACATTACTGCATATTGAACTACTTTTTCTACCAAATGTGTTGTCTAACATGATGTTTTGGTGCTTATCTCCACAATCTCCACCATAAAAACAATAATAAAATCCTACAGTCACAGAGATAAGAGAGACCCCTAAAGGCCATCCGGTCCAACCCCTTCCTGCCATGGAGAACACAATCCAAACATTCCCAACAGATGGTCATACAGCCTCTTGAGAATGATAATGCTAATAACAATATCACGGAATCCTCATGTTTCCAGACACCCCTAAGAATCATCCAGTACAACCTCCTTCTACCAGGCAAGACCACACAATCCAAACACTCCTGACAGATGGCCATCCAATACCTCCACAATCTCCACCATAAAAATAATAATAGAATCCTACAGTCACAGAGATAGCAGAGACCCCTAAAGGCCATCCAGTCCAACCCCTTCCTGCCATGGAGAACACAATGCAAACATTCCCAACAGATGGCCATACAGCCTCTTGATAATAACAATACTAATATCACTGAATCCTTATGTTTGCAGACAGCCCTAAGAATCATCCAGTACAACCTCCTTCTACCATGCAAGACCACACAATCCAAACACTCCTGACAGATGGCTATCCACCCACTATATAATAATAATAATGATGATAAAGATAATAATCATGATGATAACAGCAGCAACAACAACAATAATAATCATAGAACTATACCATCCAATACTTTGGAGACACCCCTAAGGGCCATCCACCCCGACCCTTTCTACTATGCACCAAGACACAATCTAACCATTCACAACACTTGGACAACGTATGCATACTATACAATACTACACAGCGACAAAGACCCCCTCTACTCTCACCACTTTCACATTATACAAACAACCAAATACATACTAAACATAAAGACAACCATACAACAGACATTCAATACCACCACTAACTCAAATTTCTCACCAGCACCACCAGACAATGCCACAGCAACACATGGCCGGGCACAGCTAGTACAATATATTATTAGCATAGCACAATATAAGCATTAAATTACTATATTGTACTATATCATTATATGGTAATATTATTAGTAATATTACATTTAATATCTATATATATAAAAGAGTGATGGCATCACGGCGACTCACAAAACAACAAAAGTACAGGCCCCCCAACCTCAAAATTTGACAACACAACCCATCATCCACGCCTCAAGGTTGATACAACAAAAAGAAAAGAAAAATAAAGTCCTAATTAGAGGGAGAGCAATAATTTTTTTTATCCAATTGCTGCCAGTTTAGAGGGCTCATCTCTGCCCACTTGGTTGCCTAGCAACCAAGGGACAGCCAGGTTTCAGTTAGGGGACAGGCAGATTTAGGCCTCACTTAGACTTCTTCCACAGATTATCTAATTTGCACTGGATTATATGGCAGTGTAGACTCAAGGCCCTTCCACTTAGCTATATAACCCATTTATAATCTTATATTATCTGCTTTGCACTGGATTATCTTGACTCCGCACTACCATATAATCCACTTCAGTGTGCATTTTATACAGCTGTGAAGAAGGGGCCTCATATAATCCAGTTCTGAGCAGATAATATAAGATTAGAAATATACAGTACAGTCTCACTTATCCAACGTAAACAGGCCGGCAGGATAAGTGAATATGTTGGATAATAAGAAGGGATTCAGGAAAAGCCAATTAAACATCAAATTAGGTAATCGTTATACAAATTAAGCACCAAAACATCATATTATACAACAAATTTGACAGAAAAAGTAGTTCTATGCGCAGTAATGTATGTAGTATTTACAGTAGAGTCTCACTTATCCAACATTCGCTTATCCAACGTTCTGGATTATCCAACGCATTTTTGTAGTCAATGTTTTCAATATATCGTGATATTTTGGTGCTAAATTCATAAATACAGTAATTACTATATAGCATTACTGCGTATTGAACTACTTTTTCTGACAAATTTGTTGTCTAACATGATGTTTTGGTGCTTAATTTGTAAAATCATAACTTAATTTGATGTTTAATAGGGTTATCCTTAATTCCTCATTATCCAACATATTCGCTTATCCAACGTTCTGCCGGCCCGTTTATGTTGGATAAGTGAGACTCTACTGTACTGTATTTACAAATTTACCACTAAAATATCACAATGAATTTAAAACACTGACTACAAAAGCATTGATTATGAAAAGGCAGACTGCGTTGGATAATCCAGAACATTGTATAAGCGAATGTTGGATAAGTGAGATTCTTCTTTAATATGAAATAATTACTGGGATAGAATAATGCAGAACAATATAATCTCTAAAACCAGGACAGTAAATAAACAGGGGAATTCCAGACAGGAAACAATCAGGGCCAGCTAACACCTCCCAACAAAGTATTCACATCATCAAAGTCTGGCAAATCCTGTTTTCTCAGGGCCACAGACAGTAGAAGCACATAAAATATCGCAAACAACACCACTCTGAAAACAAGGGAATTCCAGACAGGAAACAATCAGGGCCAGCTAACACCTCCCAACAAAAAATTCACTCAGGGAGGAAACAGCCAGGCTTTAAAGCTGCAAGGCCATTACATCCTAATCATTTTCCTAATTGCAGCATTCATACTTGCCTCCAACAAACAAAAAAAACCATTCAGAAATACTGTATATTCACAACCTTTAGGAAATAATATCCCCTGATGGCACAGCGTGTTAAAGCGCTGAGCTGCTGAACTTCTGGACTGAAAGGCCACAGGTTTGAATTGGGGGAGTGGAGAGAGCCCCCACTGTTAGCTCCAGCTTCTGCCAACCCAGAAGTTCGAAAACATGCAAATGTGAGTGCATCAATAGGTACTGCTCTGGCGGGAAGGTAACGCCGTTCCATGTAGTCATCCCACATGACCTTGGAGGAGTCTACGGACAACGCCGGCTCTTCGGCTTAGAAATTGAGATGAGCACCAACCTCCAGAGTCAGACACGACTGGACTTAATGTCTGGGGAAAACCTTTACCCTTGACCTTAACTACCACCAATTCCTCAATACTTTATTTCCCAGAACACCAGACTTCGCCACAGCAACGCGTGGCCAGGCACAGCTAGTATAATATATAATTAATATTATTATATTGTATTGTTAGTAGTATAATATTGTATTCCATTATAATATTATTATAATAATAATAGTCCTAAGTGGGGTTTTCTTCGTAGCATTTAAAGTGGCCTAGAAAGGATTCCCCTAGGTATGAAGCACCCAGGCTTTGAAGCTGCAAGGCTATTCAATGATAATCAAGTTGGCCAACAATGGAGTCCCCTAGGTATGAAGCAGCCAGGCTTTGAAGCTGGAAGGTCACTCCTTGAAAAGTGATGAGTATTGTGGCCAAATCTGGTGTGATTTGGCCCAGTGATTTTGTTAACTCGATCCTAATTATGCACATTACATTTTTATAGATAGACTAGCTGTGCCCGGCCACGTGTTGCTGTGGCGTTGTCTGGTGGTGTTGGTGAGAAATTGTTGAGGTAGTGGTGGTATTGAATGTCTGTTGTATGGTTGTCTTTATGTTTAGTATGCATTTGGTTGTTTGTGTACTGTGATAGAAGGGGCCTATGTCCCTGTGTAGTATTGTATAGTATTTATACGTTGTCCATGTGTTGGGAATGCTTGGATTGTGTCCTGCTACATAGTAGAAAGGGTTGGGCTGGATGGCCCTTAGGGGTCTCTCCAAACTCTTGGATTCTATGCTTCTATTATTATTATTATTATTATTATTATTATTATTATTATTATTATTATCATCATCATCATCATCTAGAGGCTGAATGGCCATCTGTCAGGAGTGCTTGGATTGTGTCCTCCTGCATGGTAGAAGGAAGTTGATCTGGATGATCCTTAGGGGTCACTCCAAACCTTAGGATTGTATGTTGTTGTTGTTGTTATTATTATTAGTATTAGTATTGAGAGGCTGGGTGGCCATCTGTTGGGAGTGCTTGGATTGTGTCCTGCATGGCAGAATTGGGTTGGACTGGATAAGTGAGACTCTACTGTATATTTATAATCTTATATTATTTGTTTAGAACTGGATTATCTGATGCCCCTTCTACACAGCTGTATAAAATGCACACTGAAGTGAATTATCTGGCAGTGTGGAGTCAAGATAATCCAGTTCAAAGCAGATAATATAAGATTATAAATGGGTAATCTAGCTGTGTGGAAGGGCCTTGAGTTTACACTGCCATATAATCCAGTTAAAATCAGATAATCTGTGGAAAAGGCCTAAGTGAGATCTAACTGTGCCTGTCCCCTGGGCTGAGTAGGTTGCTAGGAGACCAAGTGGGCGGAGCTTAGCCCTCTAACTGGCAGCAATTGGATAAAAACAATCATTCCTGTCCCTCTAATTAGGACTTTATTTTTCTTTTGTTTTTGTTGTATCAACCTAGAGGCGTGGATGATGGGTTGTGTTGTCAAATTTCGAGGTTGGGGGGGGGGACTGTAGTTTTGTTGTTTTGTCCGGTGCCCTGATTCGATCACTCTTTTATATAGATAGACTAGCTGTGCCCGGCCATGCGTTGCTGTGGTGAAGTCTGGTGGTATGGGAAATAAAGTATTGAGGAATTGGTGGTAGTTAAGGTCAAGGGTAAAGGTTTTCCCCTGACATTAAGTCCAGTCGTGTCTGACTCTGGGGGTTGGGGCTCATCTCCATTCTAAGCCGAAGAGCTGGCGTTGTCCTTAGACTCCTCCAAGGTCATGTGGCATGACTGCATGGAACGCCATTACCTTTCCGCCGGAGCAGTACCTATTCATCTACTCTCATTCGCGTGTTTTTGAACTTTAGGGTTGGCAGAAGCTGGGGCTAACAGTGGGGGCTCTCTCCGCTCCCCCAATTCAAGCCTGCAACCTTTTAGTAATGATAGTAATAATAATGACTTTGGTAATACACACTGCTTCACTTCTTTCTCAGTGTGGAAGAGGCCTAAGTGAGGCCTAACTCTGCCTGACCCCTGGGCTGAGTGGGTTGCTAAGAGACCAAGTGGGCAGAGATTAGCCTTTTAACTGGTAGCAATTGGATAAAAACAATTATTCCTCTCCCTCTAATTAGGACTTTATTTTTCTTTTCTTTTTGTTGTATGAATGTAGAGGCATGGATGAGGGGTTGTGTTGCCAAGTTTAGTGTTTCTGGGATGTGTAGTTTTGTTGTTTTGTCCTAGGCTGAAATTTCATTACCCTTTTATATAGATAGATAGATAGATAGATAGATGGTATCAAAACATCAGAATTTCACCAAGTGTTTAATTCTTCCCCTCTCCAGCCACAATCTTAAAAGAAAATCCTTAAATCTGTGTTGTTATTCACAACTGGTACAAATATGGTCACCAGGTGGTGCTGAAGCGCATGCAACGTCTTCACTGAGGATGAATGCGGTTGGATCCAGACCTAGTTATCCGTCCGTTACAAAACAAAATGGAACAATGGGATTTGGAGTTCTATACGGTCTGTATCCTTCTCTGACAAAGAGGGCTGGTGTTCCACCAAACTACAACTCCCAGGGGCCCATAACATTGAGCCATGACAGTTAAAGTGGTGAACTGCATTAGTTCTACATAGCTTCACTAGATGTTAAGGAGGATGTGGAAATATCTGCAAGATGCAGATGGAAGGGGAACAACTCTGATCCTGCATCTGCTTAGTAACATCTCTTCTTTTGCAAAACTGTGATGCTTTGCCACGTCTTGCGTTGACATCTCATGACACAGAAGTGTGAGGAGGAGGCAGGATTGAGGTCAAGATCATGGAGTCGGGTGGATCCAAAGCAGGCAAGCTGGATCATGCCAAGGAAACATGGGGTGCTGGTCGGAACTAGGTCATGGACCTCTGCATAATTCTGCCCACTGGTTTTCCCCGGGGAAGTAGTTGCTGGGAAGGTGCCCTACTTTTCCCAACAGTTTCCTCTTCCCAAATGCATTCAATCATCGTCTCCTATAGTTGGAAGAGACCCCAAGGGTCATCCAATCCAACCCCCTTCTGCCATAAAGTAAGACACAATGACTGGATGTATGAATGAATGAATCCTAGACTCCTACGGTTGGAAGAAACCCCAAGAGCCATCCAGTCCAACTCCCTGCCATGCAGGAAGACACAATCAACTCTCCACATCTTCATTCAGTCATTTTCGACTCTTGGTGACCTCCTGGACCAGTCCAGGCCAGAGCTCCCTGTTGGCTGTCACCGCCCCCAGTTCCTTCAAGGTCGATCCAGTCACTTCAAGGATACCGTCCATCCATCTCGCCCTTGGTCGGCCTCTCTTCCTTTTTCCTTCCATTTTCCCCAGCATCATGATCTTTCCCAAGCTTTTCTGTCTTCTCATGATGTGGCCAAAATACTTCAACTTTGCCTCTGTTGTCGACCGCGTTTTAGGGGATCGGGCCCTTAAGGAGAGACCCGATCCGGTCCTGAGAGAACGGACCTTGGCGAAGCCAAAAGGAGAATTACGAGCCGCAATACAACCTGAAGCCAAAATGAAGAAGGTCCGCCAAAGTTGAAGGAAAATCCGCCAAGGAGTCTTTATTGAGCAATTCAGCTGAAGAGGACTCTAGTAGCGATCATTCGGTCTACTAGGGTACCATACAATCAAAATAAAGCCATACTTATACAAAATTTCAGTCTGACAACCCTTTGAATTTCCCGCCCTGCTTCCCCGCCCATCTGATCGTTGATAGGCTAGAAGGTTGAACGAGGCGGGCTTTCGTTTCCCGCCTTGCTCCGTTGGCCCAATAGGAAGCTGCCTTTTGTCTCTACTCGGGCCAATCAGGAAAGAGAAGGCAGGAGTTATTGAAACAATGAGGTGACGGGACAGGAACTGGCGGATTAAGTCCTGCTAGACCGATTTCTAAAGGGTGATTAATTTATTAATGGCAGCAATCAAGGGTGTCCGGGTTTCTGTCACGTATACAGATTTTAGATATGCCTTGGGGTGTCAGAGATGGAAGCAAAGATGGGTGGTGATGAGCCATATTGACAGGCTCTGCAGGGCGCCTTCCTGAGGTGTCCTGGTTTTTCCTTTGGGTGAGATATGACAATGTTTGCCTTGGGGCGAATCTCCTTTAGGTCAACACTCCGAATTCGGCGACTCAAGCCCTATATTGTCCATGCAATTTGAATTTGATTGGGTTTAGCGGTGGCAGATTATCCTTTTGTTTTTGGGAAAGGAAGCCTGGGTCATAGGAAATGGGATAAGTTCTGGGGTTCAGGTTGAGTTCAAAATATTTCCTATTTGATTTCATGACTTGACAATTATATGAAATAAAATGAAAAATAAAATAAAGTTGGAATATAAACCATGCTGGGAAAAATACATATTTTCCGGGGATCCCAAAGAGTACAAATACATATAGGCAGATAGATAGATTTCATGGAAATAAGGGAGAGTCCATAAAAGTGAGTTACATTGCATAAAGGGGAATCATGAATGATATAAACAATTGAAAATATTTGATAAGAACGAAGTTCATAACATCTGGAGAACCCAGCATGGAAATTCATAAAAGTGGAGTTTTAGCAGCATGATTTTACAATTCATGAAGTTGTTATCTCTTGCCTCAGGCTAAAAGGTCAAACACCTTTTGTGCAGAGAGTCACAGTAAACTCCAGTAAAAAGTCTCAATCACCTTCTACTATAAATATATGGAATATAGAACATAAAGTCTTGATTTTTGAACTATCTTTTACAAAGTCCTGGGGGGGGGGTCACCTCGATCACACCTCTAATCTCCTTCCCTCCAGTGAGCAGCCACTGGGCATTATTTCCTGGAGGATGGACTGGTTGGATCTTCTTGCCAAGGTCCAAGGCACGCTCAGGATTTCCCTCCAGCACCAGAGTTCAAAAGCGTCTCTCTTCCTTCGCTCAACCTTCCTTATGGTCCAGCTCTCGCATCCATAGGTTACACCTCCAAGGTCATGTGGCCATTGGCATGACTGCATGGAGTGCCATTACCTTCCTGCCAAAGCGGTACCTATTGATCTACTCACATTTGCATGTTTTCGAACTGCTAGGTTGGCAGAAGCTGGGGATAACTAGGAGTTATTTGTAAGTCGGATGTTTGTGAGTCGGGGACGGCCTGTTCGGTGCTCCAAAACGAAAGAGTTGGACCAGGATAGAGCATCTTCCTGTGTCCCCATATCCCTCGTCTTCCATATCCCACAACTAGGTCAGGTAAACAGGCCCACCGTGGGCGGAAGGGACGCCATGCGAAACGGTCCAACCTGAAGCAGCCGGGGAAACAGGTTCCGCAGTTCGTGAGCCATTGTCTCCAAAGGTGAGCAGAGGCGGTTCTCTCTGTTCTCGCCAAGAGCAAAACAACAAGAAGGATATGACTGGAGGGGAAAGAGGAGAGAAAGTATCCCTTACGCAATCTGGATCCTCTCCAGACAGTTTGGACTGCAACTCCCATGCCATGCACAATGGGTTTTTGTAATCCATAACCATTTAGGGTGGGAAAGGCAGCTGCAATCCCTCCCCAAACTGTGTTGCTTAAATCAATGCTTAATTTTATGTTGCCTGCCTGGGTTTCAGACCGCATGGTAGTCAGTGGTCTGTGCTTTGCTCTTCTCCACATTCGCATGTCGTGGACTCCACTTGGTAGTCCCATTTCCTAAAATTGTCTCTGCATCTCCTGGTGCTAGATTTATTTATTTATTTATTTATTTTATTTACAGTATTATATTCCGCACTTCTTTCTCACCCCGAAGGGGACTCAGGGAGGATCACATTGTACACATATAAGGCAAACAGTCAATGCCATATACACATAGAACAGAGACAGAGACAGACACAGAGGCAATTTAAACCTTCTCCAGCTTCCAGCTTCCTGAGGGTATGCTTGATTCTGGCCACAGGGGGAGCTGCTGCTTCATCGTCCACTGCGACGGGACTTCCTCATTCCAACGGCGGCTGGGTGATTTTTATGGTGTCGTAAATTAGCCTCCCCACATAATAAGTGGTACCTAAATTTTCTACTTGATAGATGCAACTATTTTTTGGGTTGCTTAGGTCAGCAACGAGCAGGGGCTATATTTTATTTTTAATTGTTGGGTGCTCACCCCAACACGGGCTGGCCTCGAACTCATGACCTCTTGGACAGAGTGATTTATTGCAGCTGGCTACTAACCAGCCTGCGCCACAGCCTGGCCCATTATTTTAATGTCATTTTCTCATTTGTTATGCTGCAGGCACTATACAGTGCCATTTGTAAGCTGCCTTGAGTCCCCCCAGAGGTTGAGAAAAGCAGGATATACATATAGTAAGGTAAACGTAAAGGTTTTCCCCTGATGTTAAGTCCAGTTGTGTCCAACTCTGGGTGTTGGTGCTCATCTCCATTTAATAATAATAATAATAATAATAATAATAATAATAATAATAATAATAACCACCACACACCAGACATCACAGTTGTGGAAAGAAAAGGGTTTGGATCATTGATGTCGCCATCCCAGGTGACAGTCGCATTGACGAAAAACAACAGGAAAAACTCAGCCGCTATCAGGACCTCAAGATTGAACTTCAAAGACTCTGGCAGAAACCAGTACAGGTGGTCCCGGTGGTGATGGGCACACTGGGTGCCATGCCAAAAGATCTCAGCCGGCATTTGGATACAATAGACATTGACAAAATCACGATCTGCCAACTGCAAAAGGCCACCCTACTGGGATCTGCACTCATAATTAGAAAATACATCACACAGTCCTAGACACTTGGCAAGTGTTCGGCTTGTGATTTTGTGATAAGAAATCCAGCATCTATCTTGTTTGCTGTGTCATAATAAAATATAATAATAATAATAATAATAATAATAATAATAATAATAATAATAATAATAATAACAACAACAACTTTATTTTTATATCCCGTTCCCATCTCCCGCAGGGGACTTGGGGCGGCTCACATGGGGACAAGCCCGATATCAACATATATTAAAACAATCATAAATTAAAACCAGTATAAACAATAAAACCATATAAACAGTATAAACAGCATAAAACATAAACATTTCTAAGCCAAAGACTCAGCGTTGTCTGTAGATATCTCCAAGGTCATGAATGTATGGAGTGCTGTTACCTTCCCACCGGAGCGGTACCTATTGATCTATTCACATTTGCATGTTTTTGAACTGCTAGGCTGGCAGGAGCTGGGGCTAACAGCAGGTGCTCACCCCGCTCCCCAGATTCGAACCTCAGCAGCTCAGCGCTTTAACACGCTGCACCATTGGGGGCTCCCTAAATAAGAGTAAATATAGTAAATAAACCAATAAATAAACGTCTTATTAAGGGCCACATCTACTGTTTTAATGTGGTGAAATGTATTCAGCAGCCAAGTAGCCAAGCGCAAGGGCAGATGTCTTCACTGTGTCTGGTTGTGATCCCCAGGTTGTGCCATTAAAAAGTCAGTTTTCATTCTGGACTCACACCACATTTTCTCCATGGGCAGCCTTTGCGACTTTTCAAAACAAAGCCCAGAATGGGAGTCTTACGGGCTTGCTATTTTAAAGCTGTGGAGTTATTGATCAAGTGGATATCCTTTTTCCATGCCTTAACTTTTTTTTTAATAGTCTTTATTTGCTTTTTTAATTATTTACAGATAAAAGAAAAAACTGGAGGGGATAACTCGGGGGGGGGGGGTGCGGGGGAGGGGGGGTATGTGGTAGGCATGTCCGATCAATGAAAAAAAGTTTCAATTCTCGTTTCTAAAGTAGGGGGTGCTGGCGCTTCGATATAGAAAGTATTTCCGATTTTTTCACCCAAAAATTTCGGATATTTCCGAAAATTCTTAATGATTCTAAATGTTTCTAAAATGGCGGACGCGCATGCGCAATCGCTACACACCGAGCTTGTATGGCAATCTTCCATGTGGACGCAGAGGACGTTAACCCGCATCTTTGCGTCCATCATGGAAGCTTCTGATTGGCCGGGGAGAGGTAGCCATATTAGCCTGCGCTAAGCTCCCATTCAAGGTAGGTTGCAGAAACAAATTATTTTTTTAAAATATTTTTTAAAAAATGGGGGGGGGGGAATTAACGAAACATTAAGAGACAATTAGAGAATGGGCCAACAATGGTTCGAATTACATTGCTGGTTGCGCTGTGAGACAATGTCTCGGAATGCGTATCAAAAAGCGAGAACAATCCGAAATAATTCCGATATACGATTCAAAACGATTTTTTGGACATGTCTAGTATGTGGTAGGGGATGGGGGAAAGTGCATGGGGTGAGGGTAATTAAGGGTGTGTACTTCCGGGACTGCTCCGGGGTCGTTTGGTTTCTTCGTTTCTTCCTCCTCTTCTTCTTCTTATAAATTTTCTTCATTTGTCTCTTCTCTGTTTCTAATCGAATACTATCATTCCTAGTTAATTCTTCTTCTTAGGTTACGTAATTTTCTTTTGGTTTAGACATTTCTCTACTTTGTTCCAATCGGTTTCCTTTCTTGGGCTTCCTTTTTGTTTGGCCAATAGGAAGGTCAACCTATCCATGTTCTTGATTTCCGCTACCTTTATTAGCCACTCTTCAATCGTAGGGCCTTTGTTTTGTCTCCAGTATCTCGCATACACTATTCTGGCTGCTGTCGAGAGGTATGTTAAAATCTTTTCATCATTTGAGCCTGCTTGAATTTTAGATATGTTCAATAAAAATATTTCTGGCAATTTAGGGGGCTTATTACCTAATATTCTTTGAGTATGTTCATGAATCTTATTCCAGAATTCCTTTGCAATTTTACATGTCCACCACATATGGTGGTATGTTCCTTCTGACTCTCCACATTTCCAGCACTTGGTACTATTATTTGTATTTATTGATCCTAATTTGTTGGGAGTGAAATGCCACCTATATAGCATCTTCAGCCAGTTTTCCCTCATACTGTAAGAGTAAGTAAATTTGATTTTTCTGTTCCAACAATCTTCCCATTCTGTCATTAATATACTCCTTCCAATATTTTAGCCCATTTAATCATGCTGTTCTTTACTATTTCTGTTTCAGTATTCCATTCATTTAGAAGTTTATAGATTTTGGAGATAGTTTTTCCTTCTGAAGACCAGATTCTATCCCAGGCATTCTCTTTGTCCATGAAGCCATAACTCTTATCCTTATTAAAATATTCTTTTAATTGCCAATATTGTAGCCATGTTAGATTATTATATTTATTTTTTTTATTTCGTGTTGTAATAGTAGCTCGTATTCTTGTCCTTCTTTCTTTATTATTTCTTCGTATCTAGGCCAGTCTGTCCAGCCATTCCATGCCTTAACTTTTGTGATTCTCTTAGAAAGCAACATTCAGAAGAGAAGAAAATTGGAACAGGGGCCTGTTCGTGACCTTCTGGAAAGGAAACCAAATAATAAAATAAAACAACGAACTCGACACAACAGACAAGACTCAGAAAAGGAACAAGGGGCTGGCTTGAAAAGGAATCTGCCAGGCTTTGGTGTCTTGTTTTGGGAACGTCTCAAGCGAACAGCCCTGGGACTTTCCGCATCTCTTGGCTAAGAGCCGGAGGGAGAGTGATTGCATTATTTGATGTCAATGTCAGACAAGACTGATAAAGGCGGCAGAAAGTGGAAACTCCTTGGGGCAGAACGCTCCTCGAGCAGATAAGAATGTCAGAGCAAAGGCAAGGCATGTCTCCGTTTTATTATCATCCTTGAAATCATAGACAATTCATAGAATCATAGAACTGTATCACTGGAAAAAGAGATCCCACCCAGTCCAACGCCATTCCACCATGCAAGAAGACACAAACCAAGCCCTCTCAGCAGATGGCCATCCAACTTCTGCTCAAAAATCTCCAAAGCAGGAGGCTCCACCAGGGTATCTCACTACTGAAACTCTTATAAAAGGGAAGCATTCTCTCTAGGAATCTCTAGGTCCATTGCAACTCAAGGGGCAATCCGGTTCAGCACATTGGAGACCTCACTGAAACTCTGGAAATAAGCCTGCAGTGGATTCACTGCATCGCTGTCCTGAAGGTTTCTAACCATCCTGATGGTTGGATGGACCTGTTCTGATGGTTGGATGGACCTATTCTGATGGTTATATGGACCTGTTCTGAAGGTTGGATGGACCTGTTTTGATGGTTATATGGACCAGTTCTGATGGTTGCATGGACCCGTTCTGAAGGTTGGATGGACCTGTTGGATGGTTGGATGAACCTGTTTTGACGGTTATATGGACCAGTTCTGATGGTTGGATGGACCAGTTCTGAAGGTTGGATGGACCTGTTGGATGGTTGGATGGACCTGTTTTGATGGTTATATGGACCAGTTCTGATGGTTGGATGGACCTGTTCTGAAGGTTGGATGGACCTGTTGGATGGTTGGATGAAACTGTTCTGATGGTTAGATGGATCTGTTGGATGGTTGGATGCACCCGTTCTGATGGTTAGATGGACCTGTTCTGATGGTTGGATTGACCTGTTCTGATGGTTGGATGGACCCGTTCTGAAGGTTGGATGGACCTGTTCTGAAGGTTGGATGGACCTGTTGGATGGTTGGATGAACCTGTTTTGATGGTTAGATGGACCAGTTCTGATGGTTGGATGGACCAGTTCTGAAGGTTGGATGGACCTGTTCTGAAGGTTGGATGGACCTGTTGGATGGCTGGATGAACCTGTTTTGACGGTTAGATGGACCTGTTCTGATGGTTGGATGGACCTGTTCTGATGGTTGGATGGATCTGTTGGATGGTTAGATGGACCTGTTCTGATGGTTGGATGGACCTGTTCTGTTGGTTGAATGGACCTGTTCTGAAGGTTGGATGGACCTGTTGGATGGTTGGATGAACCTGTTTTGATGGTTAGATGGACCAGTTCTGATGGTTAGATGGACCTGTTCAGATGGTTAGATGGACCTGCTGGATGGTTGGATGGACCTGTTGTGATGGTTGGATGGACCTGTTGTGATGGCTGGATGGACCTGTTCAGATGGTTAGAGGGGCCTGTTCTGACAGTTGTTCCTTTTCTACTTCCATTTTTTATTAAATGGTCTCCTAGTTGCTCTCCAACTCTTTGGGGCCTATGATTGCGAAGAGTCTTTTATGAGTCTTCTCGTTGACTCTGACCATTATTAGCCACCCAATCCAGGTCTACCCAATCAATTGTGTGGATATTTAATCCTTTAGCCATGGCATTTAAAGTGGTATCAACCCACATTAATTCTGCAGTGTAGACGGAAGGGAAGGTGGCAAACCTATCTTTCGTTCTGCCCTGTCCTGCAAAACAGTCTGGCTGCTGACCTTGCTTTTGAGCCTCGACAAGGACAACATTTCTTATCTCTCTGGAATGGAAAGGAGGGGAGAGAAGGAGGGAAGTGCACCCAAACATGCAACAGCTAGCAAAAAATACTCATAATTAACCACCGCAGGATACGAAATGGAGAACCTATCTTTTTCAGGGACCTCAAAGGGCACAAAACCTTGCCTTGGCACATTCCTCGGTCTTTCTGCAAAGTTTGTTTCTATTTGCAGTGGAATGAGGAGTAAAGGGCCCCCAAATATAACCACCTTGTCCTCTTTCTGCCTCAAAGCGGTTTACAGAGCAAAAACAGGTGCACAGAACAATGCACATCATTTCTAAAACTGCAATCATTAAAATATTGTTAAAACAGAAATAGAACGGATAGCATCAAGAAGTACGTAGGAGTTGTAGTTTTTAGCCTTCGCTGCCAAAGAGGGCGGGTGCTTCAACAAACTATAGTTCCCATGATTCCACAGCACTGAGCCATGGCAGTTCAAATAGTGTCAAACCACATTAATTCTACCAATAATAATAATAATAATAATAATAATCCCGAAGGGACTCAGGACGGCAATAGAGTCCAATACTACACCTCATCTTGCCATAGAGTTAAATACTAAGCATCATCTTGCCATAGTCCAATGCTAAGAATCGTCTTGCCATAGAGTCCAATACTATGCATCGTCATGCCATAGAGTCAAATATTACGCATTGTCTTGCCATAGAGTTCAATACTATGCATCATCTTGCCATAGTCCAATATTAAGCATTGTCTTGCCATAGAGTCCAATATAACACATTGTCTTGCCATAGAGTCCAGTACTAGGCATCATCTTGCCATAGAGTCCAAAAGTGCACATCGTTTTGCCATAATCCAATACTACGCATCATCTTGCTATAGTCCAAAACTACGCATTGTTATGCCATAGAGTCCAATACTATGCAATGTCATGCCATAGAGTTCGATACTAAGCATCGTCTTGCCATAGAGTACAGTACTAGGCATTGTTATGCCATAGAGTCCAATACTATGCATCGTCTTGCCATAAAGTTTGGTACTAAGCATCATCTTGCCATAGTCCAATATTAAGCATCGTCTTGCCATAGAGTCCAGTAGTGCACATCATCATGCCATAGAGTCCAATGCTAAACATCGTTGTGCCATAGAGTCCAATGTTATGCATCGTCTAGCCATAGAGTCCAATACTACGGATTTATGCCATAGAGTCCAATGCTACGCATTGTCTTGCCATAGAGTCTAATACTGTGCATCGTTGTGCCATAGAGTCTAATACTACGGATTTATGCCATAGAGTCCAATGCTACGCATTGTCTTGCCATAGAGTCTAATACTGTGCATTGTTGTGCCATAGAGTCCAATACTACGGATTTATGCCATAGAGTCCAATGCTACGCATTGTCTTGCCATAGAGTCTAATACTGTGCATCGTTGTGCCATAGAGTCCAATACTACGGATTTATGCCATAGAGTCCAATGCTACGCATTGTCTTGCCATAGAGTCTAATACTGTGCATCGTTGTGCCATAGAGTCCAATACTACGGATTTATGCCATAGAGTCCAATGCTACGCATTGTCTTGCCATAGAGTCTAATACTGTGCATCGTTGTGCCATAGAGTCCAATACTACGGATTTATGCCATAGAGTCCAATGCTACGCATTGTCTTGCCATAGAGTCTAATACTGTGCATCGTTGTGCCATAGAGTCTAATACTACGGATTTATGCCATAGAGTCCAATGCTACGTATCGTTGTGCCATAGAGTCCACTACTACACATTGTTATGTCATAGAGTCCAATACTATGCATCGTTGTGCCATAGAGTCCAATACTACACATTGCTATGCCATAGAGTCCAAGACTATGAATCGTTGTGCCATAGAGTCCAATATTACACATTGTTATGCCATAGAATCCAATACTATACATCGTCATGCCATAGAGTCCAATACTACGCATTTATACCATAGAGTCCAATACTACGCATCGTCTTGCCATAGAGTCCAATACTACGCATCGTTGTGCCATAGAGTCCAATACTACACATTGTTGTGCCATAGAGTCCAATACTATGCATCGTTGTGCCATAGAGTCCAATACTACACATTGTTATGCCATAGTCCAATACTATACATTGTCATGCCATAGAGTCCAATACTACGCATTTATACCATAGAGTCCAATACTATGCATTGTCTTGCCATAGAGTCCAATACTACGCATCGTTGTGCCATTGAGTCCAATACTACACATCGTTGTGCCATAGAGTCCAATACTACACATTGTTGTGCCATAGGGTCCAATACTACGCATCGTTGTGCCATAGAGTCCAATACTACACATCGTCTTGCCATAGAGTCCAATACTATGCATTGTTGTGCCATAGAGTCCAATACTACACATTGTCATGCCATAGAGTCCAATACTACGCATTTATACCATAGAGTCCAATACTATACATCGTCATGCCATAGAGTCCAATACTACGCATGTATACCATAGAGTCCAATACTATGAATCATTGTGCCATAGAGTCCAATACTACACCTTGTTATGCCATAGAGTCTAATACTATGAATCGTTGTGCCGTAGATTCCAATACTATGCATCATCTTGCCATAGAGTCCAATACTACACATCGTTGTGCCTTGGAATCCAATGCTACTCATTGTCTTGCCGTAGAGTCCAATGTTATGCATTGTCTTGCCATAGAGTCCAATACTACACATCGTTGTGCCATAGAGTCCAGTAGTGTGCACTGTCTTGTAGATGTTCCCTATGTGAAGGAATGCGCAGGACCAATACAAACACCTTCATCTAGTCGCATAGGAGCATCAAATAATTAATTCACAACCAACGAGCTGCAGAATGGATTGGAATTAAGTCTTCTTTTGGCCCCATCATCATCATCATTATCATCATCTTGCTTTTATCTCCTTGGGATAAAATATCTCCTCAATCACATCCAACTTATAGTATATCAGGAGGCTACGAGAGACATAAAAATAGGCTCGTTTCCTATCCATGTGCTAAGAGCTGGCCTCTGTTGACGTCACTATTGTTCCAAGGGGATCTATTAGCTTTTTCCACCCATTCTCTCCCATATCTGGGATTTTCCTCCTGGTGTTGAAGACAGAGATTCCCTATACGGACACCATGGACTTTGGCACTTTAAGACTCAAAAAAGACGCAAACCCAGCAATTAGGGGACGAGTAAACACCGGAGTCGGCAGCATCAGGTTATCTGCAAAGCCGACCCGAGTTTCACCATTTGCGGAAGAAAACAACTTTTGCTATTCGGTTTCCTTCTTGGGAAGGGATTAGGACAAAAAGGAGGAGGGACATGGGGGGGAAGAGATGACCAAAGGGAGCCTCATAAAACAAGATGACAATCTTGGAGGAAAAGCCTTGGGGAAAGAATGCGGTCCGACCCCCAAGAAATTAGAGAAATCTTACAAGAACGCAAATACAAATTGTTGGAAATGTGGCAAGAAAGAGGGATCGTGTTTCCACATGTGGTGGACATGCGAAAAGGCCCAACAATATTGGAAAAATATACACAAAAAAATTAGAAAAAATATTAGAAATCAAAATACCATTTAAAGCAGAAATATTTCTCTTAGGGATACAGTAGAGTTTCACTTATCCAACATAAACGGGCTGGCAGAACGTTGGATAAGCGAATATGTTGGATAATAAGGGGAGACGAAGGAGAAGCCTATTAAACATCAAATTAGGTTATGATTTTACAAATTAAGCACCAAAACATCATGTTATACAACAAATTTGACAGAAAAAGTAGTTCAATATGCAGTAATGCTATGTAGTAATTACTGTATTTATGAATTTAGCACCAAAATATCACGATATATTGAAAACATTGACTACAAAAATGTGTTGGATAATCCAGAACGTTGGATAAGCGAATGTTGGATAAGTGAGACTCCAGCGAATGTTGGATAAGTGACAAAATTAGAAAACAACGGAGATAAAATACTGTTTTTATTAACAACAGCGGCAAGAATTTGTTATGCCAAACTATGGAAGGAGAAAGAGATTCCAGAGGATAATGCTTCGATGATAAAGGTGTTTGACATAAGAAATATGGACAGACTGACTTTTCTACTAACAAAAAATAAAGGAATCCCAATTAAAGAAACAAATTGGAATAAAGTGATGTAAGAACAAAAATAGACTGAGAAGAAAAGAAAAGTAGAAGGGGGGAAAAAAGGGATAGAAGAAGAGAGAAGGAAAGATAACCCCAACAGAAGGGAAGAATCAAAAAAGAAGAAAAGGAGAATAGAATTAAAAGAGGTTCAGGAATGGGAAAAAAGATAGGTGAACCACCCTGATGAAACTGCCGAGAAGTCGTTTATTAAAATTTCTTTTTTTTTCTTTCTCTCTTTCCCTCTTCATGTTTTTTCTTTTCTTTTTTCATTTCTTGCTTTCCCCTCCCTCTCATTTTCTCTCCCATGCTGGGAGGATACTTTTAATGATTTGTAAAACCAATAAAGATTATTTTATATATATAAAAAAGGAAAAGAATGTGGTCGCTCACCCCAATGTTTATATAGTTGTTTATATAGTCTGGGGCCCAAAATGATGGATCTCGATACGACCCGTGGATAAGTCGAGGGCCAAAGTATCGTTGCCAATGCCCATCATCCCCTATCCTTGTCTAGGATTGATGGGCGGGATGAAGTTGCCCAACTTGTTAACACTATGTAACAAAATTTGAAGAATTTTCAGTGCTATTCCTTGTGTTGTTGAAAGCTTTCATGGCCGGAATCAACAGGTTGTGGTGAATTTCCCAGGCTGTGTGGCTATGTTCCAGAAGCATTCTCTCCTGACGTTTCGCCCACCTCTATGGCAGGCATCCCCAGAGGTTGTGAGGTCTGTTGGAAACGAGGCAAGTAGGGTTTAAATATCTGTGGAATGATGTCCAGGGTGGGACAAAGAACTCTAGTCTTGCAATGTTGCAATCAGCCAGCTTGATTAGCACTGAATAGCCTTGTAGCTTCAAAGCCTGGCTGATTCCTGCCTGGGGGGAATCATAGAAACCTACAGTTAGAAGAGACCTCATGGGCCATCCAGTCCAACCTCATTCTGCCAAGAAGCAGAAAATTGCATTCAAAGCACCCCTGACAGATGGCCATCCAGCCTCTGCTCAAAAGTCTCCACTGTTGGGAGGTGTTAGCTGGCCCTGATGGTTGTTTCCTCTCACCCTGGAAATGCCACAGATATATAAACCTCACTTGCCTTGTTTCCAACAGACCTCACAACCTCTGAGGATGCCTGCCATAGATGTGGGCTAAACGTCAGGAGAGAATGCTTCTGGGACATGGCCATACAGCCTGGAAAACTCACAACAACCAAGGATAGTGATTGGCAAACTGCATGGCACAAGGATCTCTCTTTAATCCCTTGCTTCCACCTCTCTCTCAGGACTGACACTACCCAATGGCAGCAAACCACAGAATAATAATAATAATAATAATAATAATAATAATAATAATAATAATAATAATAATAATTACATCACACTTCCGAATCCAGGCTGACAAAGTTCTGGAACACAACACACCAGACATCACAGTTGTGGAAAAGAAAAAGGTTTGGATCATTGATGTCGCCATCCCAGGTGACAATCGCATTGACGAAAAACCACAGGAAAAACTCAGCCGCTATCAGGACTTCAAGATTGAACTGCAAAGACTCTGGCAGAAACCAGTGCAGGTGGTCCCGGTGGTGATGGGCACACTGGGTGCCGTGCCAAAAGATCTCAGCCGGCATTTGGAAACAATAGACATTGACAAAATTACGATCTGTCAACTGCAAAAGGCCACCCGACTGGGATCTGCACGCATCATCCGAAAATACATCACACAGTCCTAGACACTTGGGAAGTGCTCGACTTGTGATTTTGTGATATGAAATCCAGCATACCTATCTTGTTTGCTGTGTCATACAATAATAATAATAATAATAATAATAATAATAATAATAATAATAATAAATACATCATACAGTCCTAAACGCTTGGGAAGTGCTTGACTTGTGATACGAAATCCAGCATATTTATCTTGTTCACTGTGTCATACTATCTCGTTGTGTCAATAATAATAATAATAATAATAATAATAATAATATTGCAATATAGTGGTATGGTACAATATAGTAATATATAATTGTGCTATGCTAGTAATATAATATATTGTATGCATATATAACTCGTAAGCTGCCCTGAGTCCCCTTCGGGGTGAGAAGGGCGGGATATAAATGTCGCTAATAATAAAAATAAAAATAAAAATACATCACACAGTCCTAAATGCTTGGGAAGTGCGTGACTTGTGATTTTGTGGTACGAAATCCAGCATATCTATCTTGTTCGCTGTGTCATACTATAAATATATAAATATAAATGTTGCTAATAATAATAATAATAATAATAATAAATGCAATCAAGGCCAAGATCGAAAAATCAGCTGATGACCCAAAGTGCAGACTGTGCAAGGAAACCGATGAAACCATTGATCATATCCTCAGCTGCTGTAAGAAAATTGCACAGACAGACTACAAACAGAGGCACAACTATGTGGCCCAAATGATTCATTGGAACCTATGCCTCAAGTATCACCTCCCTGCAGTTAAGAACTGGTGGGATCACAAACCTGCAAAGGTTGTGGAAAATGAGCTTGCAAAGATACTGTGGGACTTCCGAATCCAGACTGACAAAGTTCTGGAACACAACACACCAGACATCACAGTTGTGGAAAAGAACAAGGTTTGGATCATTGATGTTGCCATCCCAGGTGACAGTCCCATTGACGAAAAACAACAGGAAAAACTCAGCCGCTCTCAGGACCTCAAGATTGAACTTCAAAGACTCTGGCAGAAACCAGTGCAGGTGGTCCCAGTGGTGATGGGCACACTGGGTGCCGTGCCAAAAGATCTCAGCCGGCATTTGGAAACAATAGACATTGACAAAATTACGATCTGCCAACTGCAAAAGGCCACCTTACTGGGATCTGCACGCATCATCCGAAAATACATCACACAGTCCTGGACACTTGGGAAGGGTTCGACTTGGGATTTTGTGATACGAAATCCAGCATATCTATCTTGTGTCATACTATGTCGTTATGTCAATAATAATAATAATAATAATAATAATAATAATAATAATGACGATTTGCAATATAGTGGTATAGTACAATATAGTAATATATAATGCTTATATTGTGCTATGCTAATAATATATTATGTTGTATGTACATATAACTTGTAAGCCACCCTTTGGGGTGAGAAGGGCGGGATATAAATGTCGCTAATAATAATAATAATAATAATAATAATAATAATAAAACTTTATATCCCTCTCCATTTCCTTGAGGGCAATTTCCAACAAGTGTACAAAAACATTCAATTGTCAGAAACATCATACAAGAACATAACAAAACATCATCAGCCAGAAACCAAAACAGTTGTAATAAAGTTTACACAGTTACAAATCCAATCAATATAATCCATCAGGATATAGGTTGTGCCCAGCTGTGCAAACCAAGTCCCTCTCCAACCCGATGAGCCAAAGCTTCAGGAGAAACGACAGTGAAAAGCCAGTCCTATCTGGTTCTTCGTTGTTTGTCAGCAGACCGGTCAAGACATGTGAGGTTACTCATTAAGGCCGCAATTGTCGGCCTGTTTACTGGGCCAAGGGTGGCCAAACAGATGGGAAACCTGGGCTGGATGAAACAGGCCAGCGGCTGGACAGCCATAGCAGAGCACTTGAGGAACCAACCTGGACTCAGCATATTATTTGAGGACACAGAAATGCTGGACCACTCTCATAACCACCATGTCGGACTACACAGAGAAGCCATTGAAAGCCGCAAGCATGTGGGCAATCTCAACAGAAAGGAATAAACCACGAAAACGAACATGATCTGGATACCAGTACAGTAGAGTCTCACTTATCCAACACTCGCTTATCCAACGTTCTGGATTATCCAACGCATTTTTGTAGTCAATGTTTTCAATATATCGTGATATTTTGGTGCTAAATTCGTAAACACTGTAATTACTACATAGCATTACTGCGTATTGAACTACTTTTTCTGCCAAATTTGTTGTCTAACATGATGTTTTGGTGCTTCATTTGTAAAATCATAACCTAATTTGATGTTTAATAGGCTTTTCCTTAATGCCTCCTTATTATCCAACATATTCGCTTATCCAACATTCTGCTGGCCCGTTTATGTTGGATAAGTGAGACTCTACTGTATTTACAAAACTCTAAAATCAGGACAGTAAATAAAGAACAACACTCACAAAACAGGGAATTCCAGATAGGAAACAATCAGGTCCAGCTAACACCTCTGACCAAAGGATTCCCCAGGCAGGAAGCAGCCAGGTTTGGAAGCTGCAAAGCTATTCAGTGCTAATCAAGGTGGCCAATTGGAGCACTGCCTCAAATAGACAAGAGTTCTTTCTCCCACTTATATAAACCCCACTTGTGAAGTTTCCAACAGACCTCCCAACCTCTGAGGATGCCTGCCATAGATGTGGGCGAAACGTCAGGAGAGAATGCTTCTGGAACAAGGCCAGACAGTTTGGAAAACTCACAGCAACCCAATGGTTACGGTCATGAAAGCCTTTGATAATACAGTGTAGTCAGAGTTTCAAATTCCAACTACAGTAGAATCTCACTTATCCAACGTATAAGTCTGTTGGAAACTTCAACGTTGTGAAGTTTCCAACAGACCTCCCAACCACTGAGGATGCCTGCCATAGATGTGGGCGAAACGTCAGGAGAGAATGCTTCTGGAACAAGGCCAGACAGTTTGGAAAACTCACAGCAACCCAATGGTTACGGTCATGAAAGCCTTTGATAATAGTCAGAGTTTCAAATTCCAACTACAGTAGAATCTCACTTATCCAACGTAAACGGGCTGCCAGAACGTTGGATAAGCGAATATGTTGGATAATAAGGAGAGATTAAGGAAAAGCCTATTAAACATCAAATTAGGTGATGATTTTACAAATTAAGCACCAAAACATCATGTTATACAACAAATTTGACAGAAAAGTAGTTCAATACACAGTAATGCTATGTAGTAATTACTGTATTCACGAATTTAGCACCAAAATATTATGATGTATTGAAAACATTGACTACAAAAATGCGTTGGATAATCCAGAACATCGGATAAGCGAGTGTTGGATAAGTGAGACTCTACTGTAAATTACAGTTTTATGCCTGGTGTCCAACTTGTTGTCTCTGGGCGCCAACTGCGGAAACCCAGAGTTGCAAGTTTCTCTTGCAGTTTTATGACACTTTTCGACTATTGCAATCTTTAATTTAATGAATTTTAATGTTTTACATTGTATTAAGTATGTGTGTGGTTGTAATTCTGTGGTTTTTACCGTTTCATATTTATGTATTATCTATGTGTGGCAGTTCGCTGGATTTTGTTGGTCATTCTGAGTCCCTTCGGGGAGATGGTGGCAGGGTAGAAATAAAAATTATTATTATTATTATTATTATTATTATTATTATTATTATTATTATTAATACAATGGAGTCTCACTTATCCAAGCTAAACAGGCGGCAGAACCTTGGATAAGTGAATATCTTGGATAATAAAGCGGGATTAAGCCTATTAAACATCAAATTAGGTTATGATTTTACAAATTAAGCACCAAAATATCATGTACAACAAATTTGACAGAAAAAGTAGTTCAATACGCAATAATGTTTATTTATTTTATTTTATTTACTACATTTATAGCCCACTCTTCTCACCCCAGAGGGGACTCAGAGCGGCTTACAAATCAAATGTGCATACAATATATTATTAGCATAGCACAATATAAGCATTAAATTACTATATTGTACTATATCATATATAATTTATTGTATCTGCTTAAACTTTGGGGTAGTTGCAGAGTGGATTTTGTCCCCGAACATTCAACAGAAATACATGAAATTGTGGCTGACTTCTAAGGTTAAGTACTATTAAGTGATAACCCTAGTCCAGAATTTCAGAGGATTTTTTAAAAATTTTCTGACTTTTTGAAGAGTAGGGGCTTATGTTCATTTTTCACTCACTCATTCAAAAAGGTATAGTGTGGAGGAACAAAATCAAGGCATAGATTATTTTATTATAATATATAATATAATATATTATATATATAATTATATATAATATAATATAATATAATATAATATAATATAATATAATATATAATGTTACTAGCTGTGCCCGGCCACGCGTTGCTGTGGCAAAGTATTGAGGAATTGTATATTATCTGCTTAGAACTGGATTACATGAGGCCCCTTCTTCACAGCTGTATAAAATGCCCACTGAAGTGGATTATATGGCAGTGTGGAGTCAAGATAATCCAGTGCAAAGCAGATAATATAAGATTATAAATGGGTTATATAGCTAAGTGGAAGGGCCTTGAGTCTACACTGCCATATAATCCAGTGCAAATTAGATAATCTGTGGAAGAAGCCTAAGTGAGGCCTAAATCTGCCTGTCCCCTAACTGAACCCTGGCTGTCCCTTGGCTGAGTTGGTTGCTAGGAGACCAAGTGGGCAGAGATTAGCCCTCTAAACTGGCAGCAACTGGATAAAAACAATTATTGCTCTCCCTCTAATTAGGACTTTATTTTTCTTTTCTTTTTGTTGTATCAACCTAGAGGCATGGATGATGGGTTGTGTTGTCAAATTTCGAGGTTGGGGGGCCTATAGTTTTGTTGTTTTGTGGGTCGCCGTGATGCCATCACTCATTTATATATATAGATGTTGTAATTACTGTATTTACAAATTTAGCACCAAAATATCACGATATATTGAAAACATTGACTACAAAATGCATTGGATAATCCAGAACCTTGGATAAGTGAGTCTTGGATAAGTGAGACTCTACTGTAATAATAATCCTGAAAAAATACCAACCCACCCCAAATTGATATGCTCTTTATGAGAACGGAAGGAATGATAAACCGCTCTGAGCAGTCCGTCAAAACCAGAAGCACAACATCTGTAGTCACTTTTGCAAGACATAATAAAAGGAAGACAAAACTCCGCAAGTGCTTTATCAGCAGACGAAGAGTAAGCTGCTGAATAAACACTCGGACCCTCTGTTTTTTCATCGTCCATTTGAGCAACAGTGTAAGCACAACAGAATGTACATCCACCCACACAAACGCCTTGCTTGCCTCTGAATAAAAGCGGCATGTATTTCAGATGATAATAATAATAATAATAATAATAATAATAATAATAATAATAATAATAAAACTTTATTTATACCCCGCCACCATCTCCCCAATGGGGACTCGGGGCGGCTTACATGGGGCCATGCCCGGGAAAAATACAATATAACACAATATAAAAACAACATATCATAATACAATTACAACAATACAATAAAGAATCATATACAGTACAACACAAAATCCAAAGAGCAATATAACAGGGCAGGCCGCACTGACACTCAGTTAAAACTCGGGGTGAGAAAAGGATAAGAAAAAGGATAAGAATAAAACCACAGGGAACTAAGGAAAAGATAGCAGACAGTCTAGAGGATAAATAATGGGGGCGTAACAAAAGCATGTAACAGTTACTCTCCGAAAGCACATCGGAAGAGCCATGTTTTTAGATCTTTCCTAAAGTCTGAAAGAGTGGGGGCTTGCCTGATTTCAATGGGCAATGAGTTCCATAAACGGGGGGCCACAGCGGAAAAGGCCCTCTCCCTAGTTCCTACAAGGCGGGTCTGGGATAAAGGCAGTGGCGACAGGAGGGCCTCCCCTGACGATCGCAGAGATCGGGCAGGTTTATGGTAGGAGATACGGTCACGAAGGTAGGTGGGTCCCAAACCGTTTAGGGCTTTATAGATGATGGTCTGCACCTTGAATTGGGATCGGAAAATGAACGGAAGCCAGTGGAGCTCCTTAAACAGGGGAGTAGATCTCTCCCTGTAATTCGCCCCAGTTAGGGTAAAGGTAAACCATTCCAACAAAGTCACTTGTTGAGATTAAATCTGACCGACCTTTTGTTAAAATCAGGATCGGCTTCTTCTGCGCGACCTTGGAGGCACTTTGTGCTTTCTCCTTCGGGGATAATATTTACTGTACCTGTCCCAACCGGAGTCCAAGGGTTCGTTGGACAAGAACGCCAAGATCACAGAGGAAGTCAAATTCCTGCCTTCGAGGGAGAGCCCGTGGCCTGCGCTGACATTAACACGTTGGGTCAATATTTTAACGCAACTCACCTTTGGCCCCCCGTTGTAAATGGAATAGTACAGGTATGGGGTTCGAGAGAAGCCCTGTTAACAATGGAAATCAGGAGAAGACCCTCATCTACGTTGACCATTCAGTGAAATGTACCTGTTAGGCCAGGGGTCCCCAAACTAAGGCCCGGGGGCCGGATGCGGCCCTCCAAGGTCATTTACCTGGCCCCCGCCCTCAGTTTTATAATATAATATTTTTATATCCGTTTTAATAATATAATATATTGTATATACATATAATATTGATAATAATCTTATGTTATACAATATAATACTAATAGTAATACCATATAATCATATTAATTATATGTTATATATTACATCTTATATAATAGTATAGTGGTATAGTTCAATATAGAAATATATAATGCTAATATTGTGTTATGCTAATAATATAATATATTGTATGTACATATAATATTGATAATAATCTTATGTTATACAATATAATACTAATAGTAATACCATATAATCATATTAATTATATGTTATATATTACATCTTATATAATAGTATAGTGGTATAGTTCAATATAGTAATATATAATGCTAATATTGTGTTATGCTAATAATATAATATATTGTATATACATATAATATTGATAATAATCTTATGTTATACAATATAATACTAATAGTAATACCATATAATCATATTAATTATATGTTATATATTACATCTTATATAATAGTATAGTGGTATAGTTCAATATAGTAATATATAATGCTAATATTGTGTTATGCTAATAATATAATATATTGTATATACATATAATATTGATAATAATCTTATGTTATACAATATAATACTAATAGTAATACCATATAATCATATTAATTATATGTTATATATTACATATTATATAATAGTATAGTGGTATAGTTCAATATAGTAATATATAATGCTAATATTGTGTTATGCTAATAATATAATATATTGTATGTACATACAGCTGCTCTGAGTCCCCTTCGGGGTGAGAAGGGTGGGATATAAATGTAATAAATAAATGCAGTAAATAATTAATTAATTTTAGACTTGGGCTCGGCCAAATTCTGACATGACTTGAAGGCACACAACAACAACAATCCTAATTAACTTGACTATCTCATTGGCCAGTAGCAGGCCCACATTTTCCATTGAAATACTAATAGGTTTATGTTGGTTAAAATTGTTTTCATTTTTAAATATTGTATTGTTCTTTTGTTGTTGTTGTTGTACTACTAATAAGACATGTGCAGTATGCATAGGAATTTGTATTTTTTTTTTCAAATGATAATTCGGCCCCTCAACAGTCTGAAGGATTGTAGACTGGCCCTCTGCTTAAAAAGTTTGGGGACCCCTGTGTTAGGCAATAACATGTTACGTGTGAAACTGAATAAAAATCAGGATAAAATACTCTTCCTTATAGGGACAGCCTCAAGACTTGTTCTAGCTAAAGTTTGGAAGCAAAAAAAATATACCAACTATTGAAGACTGGACTATAAAATTGTTTGAGTAATACAAATGGACAGTTTGACGCAGAAACTAAGAGATATCAAGGATAAAACAGATTGGTCTGGTTTCAACGTTTTTATTCGAAATTTATTTTTATTTATTTCAAATATTTCTATCCCGCCCTTCTCACCCGGAGGGACTCAGGGTGGAAACACTCTCATAATAGACCTATCCGACGTATGAAAACACTAAAATCTAAAGAAGGAAAACTGGGAAACACAATGGATAAAGACGAATCTACAAAAAGTACTTCCCTAAGACGACAATGGGAAGTCCCTTTATATTTTTCCTTTTTTATATACAGTAGAGTCTCACTTATCCAAGCTAAACAGGCCGGCAGAAGCTTGGATAAGTGAATATCTTGGATAAAAAGGAGGGATTAAGGAAAAGCCTCTTAAACATCAAATTAGGTTATGATTTTACAAATTAAGCACCAAAACATCATGTTATACCACAAATTTGACAGAAAAAGTAGTTCAATACACAGTAATGCTATGTAGAAATTACGAACTTGGCACCAAAATATCACGATGTATTGAAAACATTGACTACAAAAAAGCATTGGATAATCCAGAACATTGGATAAGCGAGTGTTGGATAAGTGAGACTCTACTGTATTAAAATGTACCTCTATAAAAATTGCACACCAAAACGTATCTCTATAAATACAGTAGAGTCTCACTTATCCAACATAAACAGGCCGGCAGAACGTTGGATAAGCGAATATGTTGGATAATAAGGAGGGATTAAGGAAAAGCCTATTAAACATCAAATTAGGTGATGATTTTACCAACTAAGCACCAAAACATCATGTTATACAATAAATTTGACAGAAAAAGTAGTTCAGTACATGGTAATGCTATGTAGTAATTACTGTATTTACTAATTTAGTACCAAAATATCATGATGTATTGAAAACATTGACTACAAAAATGCGTTGGATAATCCAGAACGTTGGATAAGCGAGTGTTGGATAAGTGAGACTCTACTGTATATACATACAGTAGAGTCTCGTTTATTCAACATAAACGGGCCGGCAGAATGTTGGATAAGTGAAAACATTGGATAATAAGGGGCCGGGCTGTGGTGCAGGCTGGTTAGCAGCCAGCTGCTATAAATCACTCTGACCAAGAGGTCATGAGTTTGAGGCCAGCCCGTGTCAGGGTGAGCACCCGACAATTAAAAATAAAATATAGCCCCTGTTTATTGCTGACCTAAGCAACCCGAAAGATAGTTGCATCTATCAAGTAGGAAATTTAGGTACCACTTATATGTGGGGAGGCTAATTTACGACACCATAAAAATCACCCAGCTGCCGTTGGAATGAGGAAGTGCCGTCGCAGTGGGTGATGAAGCAGCTGCTCCCCTGTGGCCGGAATCAAGCATACCCCCGGTCCTAATTATGCACATTACATTTATATATATATATATAAGATTAAAATACACAAAACAGAGATTAAACAAAGGACACGCATTTAAAATTCATGCTCAAAGACTGTCTGGAAGAAATAGGTCTTTACGTGGTTTTAAAATTCCGACAGCTCACTTACCTGTCAGAGTTCTTCCGGCAGATTGTAAGAGGAATGCACTTGGAGAGACTTCATGTCTTTCAACCTGGAGATAATACACACCCTAAAAGCTATTTGGTAGCATTGGTATCTTCTTCAATAGTCCCCAGCCTCTAAGCCAAGGGTCCCCAAACTACAGCCCACGGGCCGAATGCGGCCCTCCACGGCCATTTCCACATTCTAAACTTGAGACTGAAGGAAGTCTGAAACGAATCAAAGGCACACAACAACAACAACAACAACAACCCTAATTAAGTTGACCAAAAGCAGGCCCACACACTCAATTGAAATACTTATAAATTTATGTTGGTTAAAATGGTTCTTCATTTTAAATATTGTATTATTATTTCATGTTTTTGTACACTAGTTGTGCAGTGCGCAAATGAATTAATTTGTGTTTTTTTATTGATAGTCTGGCCCCTCAACAATCAGAGGGACCACAAACTGGCCATTGGCTTCAAATGTTTGGGGATCCCTGTTTTAGATGCTCCACACTTCAGCTCCCAGAATCCCTGATGCTTGGTCAAGCTGAGTTGAAGTCCCCAAGACCTGGAGAAGCCAAGGTTGACACCAAACTGTACTGGAACATATCACAATCCAGATTCCGACAGCAGTTGTTCCTGGGTGGCTGTGAGTTTTCCGGGCTGTCTGGCCATGTTCCAGAAGCATTGTCTCCTGACGTTTCGCCCACATCTATGCCAGGGATCCTCAGTGGTTGTGAGGTCTGTTGGAAACTAGGCAAGTGGGGTTTATATATCTGTGGAATGCCCAGGGTGCGAAAAAGAACTCTTGTCTGCTGTTCCGTTTATTACATCACAGGATGGTGACGGTGGGCACTCTCCGTCCTTCTCTTTCTCTCTTCTCCCAAACCTTCCTTCTCTCTTTTTCTTTCCATTAACCATCCACAAGTAGGGGTCCCTCCCTACACTATCCAGCCACCATGAAGGAAGCTGATTAAGATCCTGGTTGGTTGATCCACATCTTGCTGGAAAAGGAACAAAAATCTTGGCACACATCATGAGAAAAGGTCAGCTCTGGATTATTAGCTATGGTTTTCTGTGGGCGAGCAGATGGCAATTACTGGCTGGCAAATGTTCTCTATCTGAAACTAGAGATGATGTGGTCTATCCAATGCAATGTTCTGAATCAGCGGCCAAATATTTGTGTTGTCGAAGGCTTCCATGGCCAGGAACACAGGGTTGTTGTATGTTTTCCGGGCTGTGTGGCCATGTTCCAGAAGCATTCTCTTCTGACGTTTCGCCCACATCTATGGCAGGCATCCTCAGAGGTTGTGAGGTATGGATAAACTAAGCAAGGAAGGTTTATATATATCTGTGGAAAGTCCAGGGTGAGAGAACTGCCTCCAACTGACAACGAGTTCTTCTCTCACCCTGGACTTTCCATAGATATATATAAACCTTCCTTGCTTAGTTTCTCCAAACCTCGCAATCTCTGAGGATGCCTGCCATAGATGTGGGCGAAACGTCAGGAGAGAATACTTCTAGAACATGGCCATACAGCCCGGAAAATATGCAACAACCCAGCCAAATATTTATTTATTTCAGTTCAGCAATTTATTGCGGACTTCTCAGCCTTTTGGCTAAGAGCAAGTGTAGTATTTATTTATTTACCACACTCCTCAACCCCAAAGGGGACTCAGGGTGGCCTTACAAAGGCAACAATTCGATGCTGCCTATAAAAATACATCGGGAAATAAACAGAAGCATTAAAACCAACAATTCAAAACATAGCATTGGAAACATCAGTTAAAATCACATAATCCAGATCATATTCCAGGGCCAGTCCGAGTCATCATTATGAAATTATAGAATCATAGAATAGTAGAGTTGGAAGAGACCTCATGGGCCATCCAGTCCAACCCCCTGCCAAGAAGCAGGAAATCGCATTCAAAGCACCCCCGACAGATGGCCATCCGGCCTCTGTTTAAAAGCCTCCAAAGAAGGAGCCTCCACCACAGTCCGGGGCAGAGAGTTCCACTGCTGAACAGCCCTTCTCACAGTGAGGAAGTTCTTCCTGATGTTCAGGTGGAATCTCCTTTCCTGTAGTTTGAAGCCATTGTTCCCTTGCGTCCTAGTCTGCAGGGCAGCAGAAAACAAGCTCCCTCCCTCCTCCCTATGACTTCCCCTCACGTATTTGTACATGGCTATCATGTCTCCTCTCAGCCTTCTCTTCTGCAGGCTAAACATGCCCAGCTCTTTAAGCCGCTCCTCATAGGGCTTGTTCTCCAGACCCTTAATCATTTTAGTTGCCCTCCTCTGGACACTTTCCAGCTTGTCAACATCTCCCTTCAACTGCGGTGCCCAGAATTGGACCCAGTGTGATTCCAGGTAAAGTGGTCTGACCAAGGCAGAATAGAATAAGGGGGAACATGACTTCCCTGGATCTAGACGCTATTCCCCTATTGATGCAGGCCAGAATCCCATTGGCTTTTTTAGCTGCCGCATCACATTGTAGGCTCACGTTTAACTTGTTCCCCACGAGTATTCCAAGATCTTTTTCACACACACTGCTGTCTAGCCAGGCATCGTCTCCCATTCTGTATCTTTGCATTCCATTTTTTCTGCCGAAGTGGAATCTCTTGCATTTGTCCCTGTTGAACTTCATTTTGTTAGATATTGATTCTATGATATAAGTAAAGGTAAAGGTTTTCCCCTGACATTAAGTCCAGTTGTGACTGACTCTGGGGGTTGGTGCTCATCTCCATTTCTAAGCTGAAGAGCCGGCGTTGTCCGTAGACACCTCCAAGGGCATGTGGCCATTGGCATGACTGCATGGAGTGCCGCTATCTTTCCGCTGGAGCAGTACCTATTGATCTACTCAGATTGGCATGTTTTTGAACTGCTAGGTTGGCAGGATATGATATAGAATCATAGAATCATAGAATGGTAGAGTTGGAAGAGACCTCACGGGCCATCCAGTCCAAAATCTCATTCAAAGCATGTTCGGACACGTAAGGTGGGCCGGAACCAGAACCAAACAGAAACTAAAGTTGACCAAAAATTGATTTGGAACCTTTCTGGTACTAACGTTGGAGAGTGGTTCCTGGTCAAAGTGGTCCCTGGTCAAAAATATAAAGGTTGAAAGTTTGATAGGTGAAATCATCTATTTGACAGATGGCAAGCTATTTAACCTCAGCAGACTGAGAGCCAAAACCAAGGTCACCACAACATCTGTTATAGAACTCCAATATGCCGATGATGACGTAGTCTGTGCGCACTCAGAAGAAGACCTACAAGCCACTCTCAACACCTTCGCAGAAGCATACGAGAAGCTCGGCCTCTCACCGAACATCGAGAAAACCAAAGTGCTCTTCCAACAGGCACCAGCTAATCCCTCTGCAAAGCCAGGAATACAGCTTAACGGTGTAACATTAGAAAATTTTGACCATTTCTGCTACCTCTCCGCAAGAGTCAACATCAACACTGAAATACAACACCACCTGAGCTCTGCGAGTGCAGCATTTTTCCGAATGAAGCAGAGAGTGTTTGATGACCGGGACATCCATAGAGATACCAAGGTGCTTGTTTATAAAGCCATTCCCCTCCCAACCCTGCTCTATGCCTGTGAAACGTGGACAGTCTACAGACATCACACTCCACTCCTGGAGCGTTTCCATCAGCGTTGCCTCAGGAAAATCCTGCAAATCTCTTGGGAAGACAGGCGGACAAATGTCAGCGTGCTGGAAGAAGCAAAGACCACCAGCATTGAAGCGATGCTCCTACGCCATCAACTCCGCTGGACTGGCCACGTTGCCCGAATGCACAAATATCACCATCTCCCAAAGCAGTTGCTCTACTCCGAACTCAAGAATGGGAAACGTAATGTTTGGGGCAGGAAAAGAGATTTAAAGATGGGTGCAAAGCCATCCTTAAAAACTGTGGCATAGACATTGAGAACTGGGAAGCCCTGGCCCTTGAGCGCTCTAATTGGAGGTCAGCTGTGTCCAGCAGTGCTGCGGAGTTCGAAGAGGCACGAATGGAGGGCTTAAGGGAGAAACGTGCCAAGAGGAAGGAGCATCAAGCCAACCCTGACTGGGACCGCCTTCCACCTGGAAATGGATGTCCTCACTGTGGGAGAATATGCGGGTCAAGAATGCGAGTCTTCAGCCACCTAAGAACCCACCCCCAAGACACCAGGGATGGAAGACAATCGTCCTCAAGCTACAAGGGATCGCCTAAGTAAAGTAAAGTAATACCCTGGATGGTCCATGGGGAACCAGTACTATGAGAGTCCCAGTACATTTTGTTGTCCATCTGGAAAGCCACCCCTTCATCCATACCAACATAGGCTTCAAGCTGCCCCAGTCCTTTGTGAAATGCTGAAAGGGTGAGCATTTTAATAGATTCTGTACTTCTGTATCGACAGTCACCTGCAAGCACAAAGACCAGTTCAATTCACCAGACTTGCAAGGAAAGAAGGTACCAACAGAATCTAAAGTTGACCAAAAACTGATTTGGAACCTTTCTGGTACTAACGTTGGAGAGTGGTCCCTGGTCAAAAATATTAAAGTTGAGAACCACTGCTCTAGGGCCACCTTTTCACTGCCTTTATCCCGCAGCCTAGAGGCATCCTCGTTGTTTGTCCAGGCTTGTAGCAAGGCCTCTGGGCGTGTGCAGAGCGCAATTGTTGTTCTCCAAGCCCCTGTTTCCGGGTTTGGAGGCGTGCCAAGAGGCGAAAGAGAGCCGGGTTTGGAGAGGCAAAGGGGCACCGCCTTCTCTGGGGGAGGGAGGAGGGGAGGAGGCGGGGGACCGGCTATAAGAGGCGCCGAGAGCCCGGCCAAGAGGCGGCTGCTCCGGGACTTTGGAGAGAAGACCACCCGCGCAAGACCATCCGCGCCCCGGAGCCCCCAGGAAGGTAAACCAGCGCGCGTCAGTCTCCATGGCGCTTTTGGCACCGCTTGGTAGGGTTGTTAGGTTGTCTGTGGGATCCCCAGAGAGGTAGTTTTCTTGGAAAAGAAGCCCTCTTTGACACAAAAGACCTTGAGACACTACAACTCCAAAGACCCCACAGCAGGGATCCCTGAGATGTTGCCAAACTTCATCTCTGTCTCCACTACTACCCGACTTTTACGCACGAAGAGAAACAAAACACCTCTCTGGTTTTGTTTCCTTATTGTTGTTTGGACGTCTCTGTCTGGCCCCAAGACTTCGGGGCTCTAGCAGGGAGTTCCCCAGAGGAATCCCCCCAAATTTGGGCCCGGGATTCAGTCGTAACTTGGGAGGGAAACCCGGTTTTTGGAGACGAGTTTTTGGGCCGCGTGCGTAAAGGCGCACGAGGGCATTTGGCACCGAAAGTGCTTCTCCACCGTAGATTTAAACCAGATTGGAACCACTTGAACCGCCATGGCTCAATGCTATGGGTTCCTGGGATGTTGTAGTTTGATGAGGAACCCGAGTGCTTAGACAGGGATTGCTCCAGACCTTGCAAAACTGCAACTCCTAGGACCACTCCATTAAGACATGGCATCGAAAGTGTGGCCAAAGGCCTGCTTTCCTTTCTTTTTTTCGATTTAATGCAGTTTGACACCACTTTCACCGCCATGGCTCTGTACTATGGGTTCCTAGGATGTTGTAGTTTGATGAGGAAGCCCAGTGCTTGGGCAGGGAAGGCTGGAGACCTTGCAAAACTGCAACTCCTAGGACCACTCCATTGAGACATGGCATCGAAAGTGTGGCCAGAGGCTTGCTTGCTTTCCTTTCTTTCGACATAATGCAGTTTGACACCACTTTCACCACCATGGCTCAGTGCTATGGGTTCCTGGGAGTTGTAGTTTGATGAGAAACCCCGAGTGCTTTGGCAGGGAAGACTGGAGACCTTGCAAAACTGCAACTCCTAGGACCACTCCATTGAGACATGGCATCTAAAGTGGGGCCAAATTGCTAGCTTGCTTTCCTTTCCTTCTTTCTTTTCATAGAATCATAGAGTTGGAAGCGACCACCTGGGCCATCTAGTCCAACCCCCTGCCATGCAGGAAAAACACAATTGAATGAACAATTACTGAACAAATGAAAAATTAATTATTTCTAAGCTAGGGAAGTCACAACACAGTGAAAAAAAAATAAAGGCATAAAATCTACCCTCAAAAGAGACGAGAGAGAAAAACACCCACCTGATATAAAGAATAATGTTGTAAAAGTTGCATGCTGTATCAGTTAATTACTTCAGGGGGTTTCCATTAGATATATGTGGAGTAGTTTCCTGCTAAATTATGTGACTACCATTTCCCTGTGAGAAACCTTTTAAAGATCATTATAGCTCTGTTAACCGCATTTCTTCCCCCGACAGATGGCCATCCAGCCTCTGTTTAAAAGTTTCCAAGGAAGAAGTTTAAATCACACTCCAAGACTTTCTTTTCCTTCCTTCCTATGTATGTACTTATCTATCCATATGTCTTTCTATATGTTTTCTTTCTTTTATTTCTCCCTCCTCTCCCAGAGCACTATCCACCCCCCCAAATAATAATAATAATAATAATAATAATAATAATAATAATAATAATAAACTTTATTTATATGCCGCCCTATCTCCTCGGGGGACTCAGAGCGGTTTCCAACATGATAAAAACAGTGCAATACGATGCAATACATATAATATTGGATTTTAATCTTGGACATTCTTAAAATTGTATATAATGTGATTTTATTTTGTAATGGTATCTGTTTTATATGAATTGTTTTTACATTGTTTTTAGGCATTGAATTTTTGCCTATTTACTGTAAGCCGCTTTGAGTCTCCTCGGAGAGAAAAGCGGGGTAAAAGTGATGTAAATAAATAAATAAATAGACAGAACCATACAACAATTTAATACAGTAGAGTCTCACTTATCCAAGCCTCGCTTATCCAAGCTTCTGGATTATCCAAGCCATTTTTGTAGTCAATGTTTTCAATATATCATGATATTTTGGTGTTAAATTCGTAAATACAGTAATTACAACATAACATTACTGCGTATTGAACTACTTTTTCTGTCAAATTTGTTGTATAACATGATGTTTTGGTGCTTTATTTGTAAAATCATAACCTGATTTGATGTTTAATAGGCTTTTTCTTAATCTCTCCTTATTATCCAACATATCCGCTTATCCAACATTCTGCCGGCCTGTTTATGTTGGATAAGTGAGATTCTACTGTAATAATAAAACTTTATTTGTATTCCGCCACCATCTCCCCAACGGGCAATTCCATTTCTCCTTTTAAAAAAGTAATGATCATGGTTTCAAAAAATAATATAAGTAGCAGCCATAACTACACAACATATGACCCAACCAATAAAATAAAAATAGTAACAAAATTCACTTTACGGGCCAGTTAAGAGAGAGGGAGAAAGCCCTGCTTTCCTTCATTCCTTCTGCACTTCGGAGCCTTGGCTGTGTTTAAAAAATCATCTCTATCAAGAAAGGTGGAAGATGAAACACTTTGACAGCCATGGCTCAATACTGTAGAGTTTGGTGAGGCACTATCACTCTTTGGTAGACCTTGTAAAGCTACAACTCCATAGCATACAATTTCCATAGCATTGAGCCATGGTAGTGAAAGTTCTGTCTCTCCACTCCTCGCTTCCCTTTTCTCTGCTATTCAGCTCTCGTCTCTTCCTTTTTAAATATACAAACAAGATAGGATCTTTAAGTTGAATTTGTATGTACGTTGGAATAGGTGGCATAGTAGGTTAAAGCGCTGAGCTGCTGAACTGGCTGACCGAAAGGTCGTCGGTTCGAATCCGAGGAGCAGAATGAGCTCCCGCTGTAGCCCCAGCTTCTGCCAACAATAGCAGTTTGAAAAGATGCAAATGTGAGTAGATCAATAGGTACCTCTCTGGCAGGAAGGTAACGATGCTCCATGCCGTCATGCCGGCCACATGACCTTGGAGGTGTCTACGGACAACGCCGGCTCTTCGGCATAGAAATGGAGATGAGCACCAACCCTCAGAGTTGGACACGACTGGACTGAACGTCAGGGGAAAACCTTTACCAACTTATTATTATTATTGTTATTATTATTATTATTATTATTATTATTATTATTATTATATGGTCAGCATCTAGCTGAAGCTTCATAACGTTGTGCTGGAGGACCCAAAGGTTCTTAGAAAGATAGCTTCTCAGGTAAATCTTAGGGTTTACCTGGAACAGGGACATTTTAAAAGTGTAACTCCAGCCAAATATGACTTCAGAAGAAAACATTCCTGCCGCTCACTTGTGAAACTTGTCTTCTCCATCCGGCCTTAGTGCACAATGGAGTCTTTCTTCTCGTATTTGGGAGACTGTCAGTATAGTTGTAATCTATAATTTAACAATGATGTGACTGTGTTGCTGTGAGTTTTTTGAGCTGTCTGGCCATGTTTATTTACTTATTTACAGTATTTATATTCCGTCTTTCTTTCTCACCGCAAAGGGGACTCAGGGCGGATCACAATATGCTTTTAAACTGAGGTAGAGTGGCCATCTGTTGGGGGTCCTTTGATGGGTTCATGTGACAGGGAAAGAGACTCCATTGAACATTGAGAACGTCTTACAGCTGTTCAACAGTGGAACTCTCTGCCTCAGGAAGCTCCTTCTTTGTCTAGGCGTGTCATAGGTTCGCCATCACTGGTGTGGCTCCCATCCAAAAGGGTTATTTCCATTGCTTGGTACGAATTGTGGCTGAAAGAATCCTCCCTCGCAAGGGTGTTTGAAATACAATCTGGTGCCTTGTTTACCTTGAAGGTTATCTTCATCTCCACCCTGGCCTCTAGGTTTCGGGTGGCTCTTAATGCCATCATCCTCCGAAATGGGCAGAGGGTGTGATGCCCGTCCCACGTCAGCTTTGTTTCCTTCTGCTTTTGTGTGTTTGCGTTAGTTTTGCAAGACCTCTCCGCCTGTGGCTTTGCGTGCGTGGGAAAAGAGCCGGATTTTCTAAAGTCGGCTCTCAGTTAAGACATAACGTTAGGAGATGATCTCAAGCCTTTCTTCCGTCCTTCCCTCCCTTAGATTGCCACCATGTCTGTGTCGCACAGTTCCAAGCTAAACAAGGGGGTCCGAGACCAGTACATGAAGCTACCTCAAGGGAACAAAGTACTCGCCACTTACGTTTGGATCGACGGGTCCGGCGAAGGCCTTCGCTGCAAAACCAGAACCTTTGACAAGGAACCAAAGAGCATTGAAGGTAAAGTCCAACACCTTTGCCATCCATTTGTGTCCGTCACTCTCGTCCTATCCTCAAGCAGTTCTGTTTTAGAATCTTATGGAATCACAGGGTTTCACATGGCTGTATGGCCATGTTCCAGAAGTATTCTCTCCTGACGTTTTGCCCACATCTATGGCAGGCACCCTCAGAGGTTGTGAGGTATAGAATCCTTTTTGGAGACGGGAATAAGGTGCCAGTTGGCCTGACATTTGCTCTTGATCCAGTTTGGTCTTTCTATGTATTGTCGAAGGCTTTCGTCGCTGGAATCACTGGGTTGCTGTGAGTTTTCCAGGCTGTATGGCCATGTCCCAGAAGCATTCTCTCCTGACACTTCGCCCACATCTATGACAGGCATCCTCAGAGGTTGTGAGGTCTGTTGGAAACTGGGCAAGTTGGGTTTATATATCTGTGGAATAATGCCCAGGTTGGGAGAAAGAACTCTTGTCTGTTTGTTGCACTTGGTCACCTTGATTAGCATTAAATAGCTTTGCAGCATCAAAGCCTGGCTGCTTCCTGCCTGGGGGAATCCTTGGTTAGTAGGTGTTACTACTAACCCTGATTGTTTTTTAAAAATACATTTTTATTACATTACTATTCATTTTGTTACAAAAAAAAAAGAAAATCTTTAGAATTCATATAATTAATTCTTTTCTTTCCCCCAGTATTCTATCCGTTCTACCCGTATTCTGCTCCCCATCACTGGAGTCCATTTCTTTATAGTCCAACCAGAACCTCATTTCTTCTGTTGGGGGTTGATTCCCATCTTCTCTCCTTAATGTTTCTTTGATAAATTTCTTCCATATACAGTAGAGTCTCACTTATCGAAGCTAAACGGGCCGGCAGAAGCTTGGATAAGCAAATATCTTGGATAATAAGGAGGGATTAAAGAAAAGCCTATTAAACATCAAATTAGGTTATGATTTTACAAATTAAGTGCCAAAACATCATGTTTATACAACAAATTTGACAGAAAAAGTAGTTCAGTATGTAGTAATGTTATGTTGTATGTAGTAATGTTATACTACTGTATTTTCGAATTTAGCGCCAAAATGTCATGATATATTGAAAACATTGACTACAAAAATGCTGTGGATAATCCAGAAGCTTGGATAAGCGAGACTCTACTGTACTTTCAAAATCATGTTTCTTCCTTAGGCCTTTTTAACATTTAAATTACATGTTAATTTATTATTTATTGCTAATTTTCAAATTTCCTTGTACCATTCTTCTATTTTAATTTCCACCTCCCCTTTCCAATTTCTTGCTATTAATAACCTTGCAGCTGTTAGCAACGTTGTTATCAATGTTATCAACATTGTTCGGCTGGCCCTGATTGTTTACTGTCTGGAATTCCCCTGTTTGTTTTTTTAGTATTGTTCATTGTTTACTGTCCTGATTTTATTTATTTTTTGTCAAATATTTTTATTGAAAATTTTATATTAAGGAATATGAGAAAGAAAGAAAAATTGCACATCGAAAGTGGTAGAACATTGTTTGTTTATAGTAAAGTAGGAAATAAGGTAGAAAAAAGAGAAAAAGAAAAAGAAAAAAAGGATTTTGTTGACTTCCATCTAACTTTAACTGGTTCATCCTAAAAAAACAACTGTATATATAAAAATTCATAGATCACCGCATCCCCTTGATCATCGATAACCTCAAAGATTGTCTCTAAATCAGCAGATAGGTTCCAATTTCATTTGTTTTAGATAGTCCTTTACCAAGTCCCAGTTAGTCTCTTTCTTCGGTAAACCTTGATTTGAAGATAACCAATATGTGAGTTTGTCCATGTTCATCACCTCCATAACTTTATTTAGCCATTCCTCCTTATTCGGAATCTCCTTTCGTCTCCAAAACTTGGCATATGTTATTCTCGCGGTCGTTACCAAGTAACTAAACAAAATCTCTTTATTTTTGTCCTGATCAATGTCTAACATTCCCAGTAAGTACTTACTGGGAATGTTACTGTCCTGATTTACTTACTGTCCTGATTTTAGAGTTTGTTTTTTTTAATACTGGAAGCCGGATTTTGCTCCTTTTCAAGCAAAGCACCATCAATTCAGTGCTAATCAAGGTGACCAATTGCAACATTCACACTTGCCTCCAACAGACAAGAGTTCTTTCTTTCTCCCACCCTGGACATCATTCCACAGATATATAAACCCCACTTGCCTAGTTTCCAACAGAGCTCACAACCTCGGAGGATGCCTGTCATAAGTGTGGGCAAAACGTCAGGAGAATGCTTCTGGAACATGGCCAGACAGCCGAGAAAACTCACAGCAACCCACTGGTCTTTCTAGTTTTTCCTTCTTGAAGGTTTGCCCAATGGCAGCTTTGTTCTCCTCTTGGGGAGTTTCAGTTGGGATGGGCTTGAGGTCACCGGATTGTGCAAAACCGACGCAGAAAGAGGGCGATTTAGGTCATCTATCCGAAACTCTGACCACAAGGAATGGAGGAAGTAGGACTAATACTTAGCCACGCTGCTGTTGATCATCATCATGGGCTTTTGTTGCAGGGAAATCCCGCCGAGAGTTGGAACCTTTAGACCAGGGGTCCCCAAACTAAGGCCCGGGGGCCGGATGCGGCCCATCAAAGCCATTTATCCGGCCCCCATGGCACAAGGGCAGAAGGGGGTTGGGCTAAATGACCAAAGGGGTCTCTTCTTCTCTTCCAACCATTATTATTATTATTATTATTATTATTATTATTATTATTATTATTAACAACATTGAGGCTGGGTGGCCATCTGTCAGGGGTGCTTTGCTTGTGCTTTTGGTGCACAAAGGTAGGATTGGACTAAATGGCCCAAGGGGTCTCTTATAGCCCTCTTTATTATTATTATTATTATTATTATTATTATTATTATTATTATTAACATTGAGGCTGGGTGGCCATCTGTCAGGGGTGCTTTGCTTATGCTTTTGGTGCACAAAGGCAGAAGGGGATTGGACTAAATGGCCAAAGGGGTCTCTTCCAATCCTTATTATTATTATTATTATTATTATTAACATTGAGGCTGGGTGGCCATCTGTCAGGGGTGCTTTGCTTATGCTTTTGGTGCACAAAGGCAGAAGGGGATTGGACTAAATGGCCAAAGGGGTCTCTTCCAATCCTTATTATTATTATTATTATTATTATTATTATTATTATTATTATTAACATTGAGGCTGGGTGGCCATCTGTCAGGGGTGCTTTGCTTGTGGTTTCAGTGCACAAAGGTAGAAGTGGATTGGACTCAATGGCCCAAAAGGTCTCTTCCAACCCTCTTTTTTATTGTTGTTGTTGTTGTTATTATTATTATTATTGCTCAGTGGCCAGCTATAGTCCGGCCCTCCAACAGTATGAAGGATCGTGAACTGGCCCCCTGTTTAAAAGGTTTGGGGACCCCTGCTTTAGACTAAATCTCGGCGGGACCGAGGTAAATGCAGAAACCAATGTAGATTAATTGGACTTGGCTTATATTAGGTTGACTCACTGATCAGTCTATTTTAGTGGTTTGGATACTGATTGCCAGGAGACATATATACCGTATATATTCTAGTATAAGCCGAGCCGAATATAAGCCGAGGCACCTAATTTTACCACAAAAAAACTGGGAAAACATTGACTCCAGTATAAGCCGAGATACCAATAAAATTACCATATATACTCGAGTATAAGCCGACCCGAATATAAGCCGAGGCACCTAATTTTACCACAAAAAAACTGGGAAAACATTGACTCCAGTATAAGCCGAGATACCAATAAAATTACACAAATTAAGGCATCAGTAGTTTAAATGTACAGTAGAGTCTCACTTATCCAACATAAATGGGCTGGCAGAACGTTGGATAAGCGAATATGTTGGATAATAAGGAGAGATTAAGGAAAAGCCTATTAAACATCAAATTAGGTTATGATTTTACAAATTAAGCACCAAAACATCATGTTATACAACAAATTTGACAGAAAAAGTAGTTCAATATGCAGTAATGTTATGTAGTAATTACTGTATTTACGAATTTAGCACCAAAATATCATGATATATTGAAAACATTGACTACAAAAATGGCTTGGATAATCCAGAACGTTGGATAAGCAAGTGTTGGATAAGTGAGACTCTACTGTATTTGAATCTTTACATCAAACTGTAATTTAAGATATGACTGTTCAACTCTGATTAAATCATTATTTTCATCTTCTTCAATGTCAATGTGCTTATGTATCCTTTTAATAATAATAGAGTGAAATAATAAATGTGATAATAATAATAATAATAAATGCAGTAAAATAATAAATGTAATAGAGTAAAATAATAAATGTATTATTAATAATAAAAATAGAGTAAAATAAATGTAAAATTTATTTATTTTTTTAATTAATTTATATAGCGCTCTTCTCCCCCAGGAAGACCCAGAGCGGTCTTACATAATGGCAAGATTAATGCCACATATAATACAAAATATAGTAAAACAAACGATCGTAAAAACACACTTAAAAACCAATATTATACCCCATTTAAAACAGTAAAGCACTGTGTGGCCATTACAACAGGGCCAGTAGCATTGGGCCAAAAGTCAGAGCCAGTCTGTATTCAATTACAAAAATTGTTAAAAGTAACAATAATAGAGTAAAATAATAAATGTAATAGTAATAATTAATAGAGTAAAATAATAAATGTAATACCAATAATAATAGAGAAAAATAATAAATATTCCATATACAGTAGAGTCTCGCTTATCCAACATTCTGGATTATCCAACGCATTTTTGTAGTCAATGTTTTCAAAACATCATGATATTTTGGTGCTAAATTCGTAAATACAATAATTACTACATAGCATTACTGCATATTGAACTACTTTTTCTGTCAAATTTGTTGTATAACATGATGTTCTGGTGCTTAATTTGTATAATCATAACCCAATTTGATGTTTAATAGGCTTCTCCTTAATCTCTCCTTATTATGCAACATATTCACTTATCCAACATTCTGCCAGCCAGTTTATGTTGGATAAGTAAGACTCTACTGTAAATGTAAAAGTAACAATAATAATAGAGTAAAATAATAAATGTAATACAGTAGAGTCCCGCTTATCCAACGTAAACGGGCCGACAGAACGTTGGATAAGCGAATATGTTGGATAATAAGGAGAGATTAAGGAAAAGCCTATTAAACATTAAATTAATTTATGATTTTACAAATTAAGCACCAAAACATTATGTTATACAACAAATTTGACAGAAAAAGTCGTTCAATATGCAGTAATACTATGTAGTAATTACTGTATTTACGAATTTAGCACCTAAATATCAGGATTTATTGAAAACATTGACTACAGAAATGCGTTGGATAATCCAGAACGTTGGATAAGCGAGTGTTGGATAAGTGAGACTCTACTGTAATAATAATTAATAGAGTAAAATAATAAATGTAATACCAATAGTAATAGAGAAAAATAATAAATATAGCATATATACTTGCATATAAGCCGACCTGAATATAAGCCCACCAGGACCCTCACCCGAGTATAAGCCGAGGAGGATTTTTTCAGTCCTAAAAAAGGGCTGAAAAACTAGGCTTATACTCGAGTATATACAGTAGTCTCTTTTTTTAGCCAGATGGGAAGATGTGTGACATTAATGTGACAAGAAAGAACAAAGAGGGTTTGAGGTTTTGTGTTACAGGTTGACCCAGAAAATTTAGCATTTTGACTTGGCTCCCATTTCCCAAGTTTGTTTATATTCAAATATTCCAAAACTATGGCTACAAAAATGAAGTTCCTGGAGTATAACTACTATTTTCAAAGTAAGGACCGGACGATTAAACAAGAAATAATACTTTCAAACCAGGAACAGAGTATTTTTCAAGTTTTGCTCCATCGTGTCGTTGATTCGATCTCTTCCTTCCCGCAGATCTCCCTCAATGGAACTTCGACGGATCCAGCACCGGCCAGGCCGAGGGCTCCAACAGCGACATGTTCTTGATCCCGGTGAGGATATTCAGAGACCCGTTCTGCCTGGACCCCAACAAGCTGGTGTTGTGTGAGGTTCTGAAATACAACCACACGCGGGCAGGTGAGTCTCTATTGCGCTCTTTTTTGTTCCAAAATACTTCCGGAACATGGTCATACAGTCCGGAAAACTCACAGCAACCCAATTTGTTGGAAATGTTGGAAGTGCAGAAAATACAAAGGGGATTTTATACATATGTGGTGGAGGTGTAAGAAGACTAAAACGTTTTGGCAGGAAATTCGCAAAGAAATGGAGAAAATACTTCAAATAAAACTTGACCTAAAACCGGAATACTTCCTTCTAGGAATCACCGACTTTCAGATGAACTTTAACACGGAAAAGCTCTTTATATATATGATTAGCTGTGCCCGGCCACGCGTTGCTGTGGCAAAGTCTGGTGGTATGGGAAATAAAGTATTGAGGAATTGGTAGTAGTTAAGGTAAAGGGTAAAGGTTTTCTCCTGACATTGAGTCCAGTTGTGTCCGACTGCACACTGAAGCAGATCATATGGGATTGTGGAGTCAAGATAATCCAGTTCAAAACAGATAATATAAGATTGTAAATGGTTTAAATGGGAACACCCTCCCCAGAGATATACGGCAAGCCCCAACCCTTTTGAGTTTTAGAAAAGCCTTAAAAACATGGCTGTGTGCCCAGGCTTTTAACGAATAAATGACAAAGACGACCCAGACTGTTACATGGATAAAGTAGGAGGATATTGGACGAACGGATTTTAAGCATATGTTTTATGTTTTATATTTTATACTGTATTTAATTGGTTGTGATACATTTTTATATGTTGTTGTTTTTAATGATGTGTCGGCATCGAATTGTTGCCAATTGTACGCCGCCCTGAGTCCCTTCAGGTGAGAAGGGCGGGATAGAAATATTGGAAATAAATAAATAAATTATATAGCTGTGTAGAAGGGCCTTGAGTCTACACTGCCATATAATCCAGTTCAAATCTGATAATCTGTGGAAGAGGCCTAAGTGAGGCCTAACTGTGCCTGTCCCCTGGGCTGCGTGGGTTGCTAGGAGACCAAGTGGGCAGAGCTTAGCCTTTTAACTGGCAGCAATTGGATAAAAACAATTATTCCTCCGTCTCTAATTAGGATTTTATTTTTATTTTTTTGTTGTATGAACGTAGAGGCATGGATGAGGGGTTGTGCTGCCAAGTTTAGTGTTTCTAGGATGTGTAGTTTTGTTGTTTTGTCCTAGGCCGAAATTTCATTAACCTTATATATATATATATAGATAACGGCTGCTAGGATTAGTATAGCAACATTTTAGAAGAGACAAGAGACCCCCTCAATAGAAAATTGGATTTTGAGGCTAATAGACATTAACCTATTGAGGCATCAGTAGGTTAAATGTTTTCGAATATTTACATCAAGCTCTAATTTAAGATGACTGTCTAATTGTGATTGAATCATTATTTTCATCTTCTTCAATGTAAATGTGCTTATGTATCCTTTTAATAATAATAGAGTAAAATAATACATGTAAGGGAAAAATACCTGTTAAGGGGAAAAATCGAACTTCTATGAAATATGTTCATAAGCAACCTTAGGCTGTAGGATGTGCACAGATGTTTACTGGCTAATATTCTGGAAGGATACATACTTTGTTGGGTGTGTTGTTGGGGTTTTTCTTTCTTTCTTTCTTTTTCTCCTTTATTTTCTTCTAATCTGTCTTTTCTATACCTGTTTATTGTTCCCCCACTTTTTATGTACATTCAAAATTATTTTTAAAAAAATAGATTACTGGGTTCCCTCTACATTTTGCAGCCCTATAACTGGCCAATTTGGGCCCAGGAGAGGCCTTCTTGGAAACCAATTTAACAGTCACGGCTTCACCCATGGGATGTTGGGATTTATAGTTTGCCTCTCCCAAAATATAAATACCACAGGATGGAGACATGACATGGGGCTGCGATGGTGTAGGGGTTAAACCCTTGTGCGGTTGAACTGCTGATCTGAAGGTTGACAGTTCAAATCCACAGAATGGAGTGAGCTCCCACTGGTAGCCCTAGCTCCTGCCAACCTAGCAGTTCGAAAACATACAAATATGAGTAGATAAATAGGTACTGCTAAACTGCTGATATGACAATTGGCAGTTCGAATCCGTGGAATGGAGTGAGCGCCAGCTGTTAGCCCTAGCTCCTGCCAACCTACTCACATGCAAATGTGAGTAGATAAAGGATGTGAAAGGCACAAGACTCTCCAAACATTCACACTGGTCATGCTACCAGGAGGTGACAATGCAGGATCCTCGGCTTGGAAATGGAGAAAAGTACCTGCCACAGAGCCAGAGATGGGCATCACCTCCGAGAACCGGAAATGAAAGGAGAAGCCTTTGCCTTTGTCGGTGGATGTGTGTCCCATTGTATTGTAACAAGGCACTGAATATTTGCCTGTATCTGTTTACACTGTAATCTGCTCTGAAGGGCGGAATATAAATAAATTATTATTATTATTATTATTATGACACAGCAAATAAGATAGATATGCTGGATTTCGTTTCACAGAATCACAAGTCGAACACTTCCCAAGTGTTTAGGACTGTGTGATGTATTTTCGGATGATGAGTGCAGATCCCAGTCGGGTGGCCTTTTGCAGTTGGCAGATCGTGATTTTGTCAATGTCTACCTTCCTTCAGGAAGCAACTGAAGACTTGGATGTTTCGGCAGGCCTTCGGAGATAGTCATTAATTAATCAGCCCCAGTGGGTTTTTAATAATTTATCCTGTATTTATTACGGTCTTACCATTTATGTGTTTTAAATGAAATTTTTATCTTGTATTGTTGTTTATATTGGTATATTGTATTATTGTTTTATCTTTTTATATTGTGATTTATTGTGTTGCTTATATTTTGTTTTTATGTTGTTTGGGCCACTGCTGCATGTAAGCCGCCCCGAGTCCCCGTGGGGAGATGGTGGCGGGATATAAATAAAGTTTTATTATTATTATTATTATTATTATTATTATTATTATTAATGCCTATTGTTTCTTTTGAGATCTTTTGGCACGGCACCCAGTGTGCCGATCACCACCGGGACCACCTGCACTGGTTTCTGCCAGAGTCTTTGGAGTTCAATCTTGAGGTCCTGAGAGCGGCTGAGTTTTTCCTGTTGTTTTTCGTCAATGCGACTGTCACCTGGGATGGCGACATCAATGATCCAAACCTTTTTCTTTTCCACAACTGTGATGTCTGGTGTGTTGTGTTCCAGAACTTTGTCAGTCTGGATTCGGAAGTCCCACAGTATCTTTGCATGCTCATTTTCCAATACTTTTGCAGGTTTGTGATCCCACCAGTTCTTTACTGCTGGGAGGTGGTACTTGAGGCATAAGTTCCAATGAATCATTTGGGCCACATAGTTGTGCCTCTGTTTGTAGTCTGTCTGTGCGATTTTCTTACAGCAGCTGAGGATATGATCCATGGTTTCATCGGTTTCCTTGGACAGTCTGCATTTTGGGTCATCAGCTGATTTCCTCTATTTTTTTTTCATCATTTTTAAATGTATTTGTTATGCAATGCTTTTGACATGAAATAAATAAATAAATAAAGCTGATTTTTCGATCTTGGCCTTGATTTCCTTTGTCCTGATGGCTTGCTCCTGGGCTGCAAGGATCAGGCCTTCTGTCTCCTTCTTCAGGGTCCCATTCATGAGCCAGAGCCAGGTCTTCTCCTTATCAGTTTTTCCTTCAATTTTGTCAAGGAACTTTCCATGCAATGTTTTGTTGTGCCAGCTGTCAGCTCTAGTTTGTAGTGCGGTTTTCTTGTACTGATTTTTTGTCTGCTGTGCTTTGAGGAGTTTCTGATTTTTGACTTCAATCAAAGCAGGTTCTTCACTTTGCTTGACATATTCTGCCAGGGCATGTTCTTCTTCTTTGACTGCTTGTTTGACTTGTAAGAGTCCTCTGCCCCCTGATCTTCTAGGCAGATATAGCCGGTCAACATCACTGCGAGGGTGCAGTGAATGATGAATGGTCATGAGTTTTCTTGTTTTTCTGTCCAAATTGTCCAGTTCCGCCTGTGTCCAATTTATAATGCCAGCAGTATATCTTATGACAGGTATTATTATTATTATTATTATGACTGATAAACTAGTGTCAGACTGTGATAGTGATAATTGTGTATTGTGGATATGTTGCAAAAACCTCTCCTTTCTTACAGAAACCAACTTGAGGAACAGCTGTAACAGAATTATGGAGATGGTGAAAGACAGCCATCCTTGGTTTGGGATCGAGCAGGAATACACTTTACTTGGCATCGATGGGCATCCCTATGGCTGGCCTAAAAATGGGTTCCCAGGCCCACAAGGTAAGAATCATTATATGCAAAACACACACATACACACATATATGAATGAGTATTTTGCTTGACACAGAATCTGTTTCTAAGAACAGTAGAAAAGGTTCTGCTTCTGATTGATGTATAGAAGCCAAAGTAGACGGTCTTAAGTTTTGTTGACCATTTCGAAGGTGGAAACCATTCTTATTTACACTTTCTCAGTTGCCCTTTGGAACGGATCTGGGTTGTGTTTGAAGGAGGGCCAAAGGCAAAGCTGATAAGCACAACCCATACGGAGCAGCAGTTTTAAACACTAAGAGAAATCTTGGCTTATTGGATGAACCATTGGATGACCAGTCTCATTATAATTATAATTCTATTCTGAATGTTATTAGGTTCCTTTTACTGGGATATTTTAATCTAATGATTTTATCTTATATTGCTGTATAGTCCCCCCCACCTTTGAAGTTGACTGAATTGCATTGGTGGTTGTTTGATATTATTACAGTAGAGTCTCACTTATCCAACACTCGCTTATCCAACGTTCTGGATTATCCAACGCGTTTTTGTAGTCAATGTTTTCAATATATCGTGATATTTTGCTGCTAAATTCGTAAATACAGTAATTACTACATAGCATTACTGCGTATTGAACTACTTTTTCTGTCAAATTTGTTGTATAACATGATGTTTTGGTGCTTAATTTGTGAAATCATAACCTATTTTGATGTTTAGTAGGCTTTTCCTTAATCTCTCCTTATTATCCAACATATTCGCTTATCCAACCTTCTGCTGGCCCATTTACATTGGATAAGCGAGACTCTACTGTACTATTGATATTATTACTGTTGTATAAACCTTTGTTTTAACTTGTTTTATCATCTTCTTGTGTTTTAAACTGTGTGTATGGTTAATGTATTTGTGCTGTTATTTTTGTAACATTGTGAGCCGCCCCGAGTGCCCACGGGGAGATGGTGGCGGGGTATAAATAAAGTTTTATTATTATTATTATTATTATTATTATTATTATTATTATTATTTCTGCAGTGAGCCCTGGCAGAGGTGTAAAGAAAAATAGCCATCAGGTCTTGGTATAATCACACACAACTGATCATAGAATTACTCATAGAATCATAGAGTTGGGAGAGAATGTAAAGGCCAGCCAGTCCAATCCCATTCTGCCACGTAGGAAGACACGATCCAAGCCCTCCTGACAGAGGGCCATCAAGCGTCTTGAAAAAATGTGAGAAGGAGACTGAGATGCTGAGCTTGCTCAGGGTTTTTGTCCAGACCAGGCATGGGCAAACTTCGCCCCTCCGGGTGCTTTGGACTTCAACTCCCACAATTCCTAACAGCTGGTAGGGCTGACGTTTGGCATGCCAAGCTGCTCCCAAAGTAAGTTCAGCACCTTGGATAGGTCCTTTAGAAACCGTATGTTGATATATTTCAGCACCATGGACAGCTCCTTTAGTAAATATCTCCGTATAGTGTCCCATGCCTTGGATAGCTCCCTAAAGTTTAGACTTCACTGCCACGCTGACGTGAAGCCATGACTTTTCATATAGACATAGGAGCCCAAAGGATGCTCTTTGGCAATGACATGGCCGCCTGGAATCCATGCTGTTGCACCCCAAGGTAGCACGAGCACTTGAAAACCAGACAGGAGCCGATATAACACACAAGCCGTTTATTGAAGCAAAATATATATCTATGCGGATTTAAGGCAGAAAGTCAGAGTAAGGAATAGTTCTTTATATAAAGTCAAATGTAGTTCCGAATGGGTTTAGAAATGTCCAAATTGTAATCCACAAATGAAGCTCGATAGTTTCCTCTAAGAAATCAAAGTTTGTCCATGGAACAATAGCAGGAACACAGCGCTGCAAATCTGCAAACTCCAAAACCACTCGAAAAGTCTCCTAGCAGGAGCAAGAAAGCAAGGTAAACAAGGCAGAGTCAATCTCGATTCAGGAACAAGGAAAACCTGGTGTAAGGAGAGGTCTACTCGGGAGTCGCGGCACGGCTCAACTGGAACTGGAAACTCAGCATGGATACAGGAGACAGTCAAGGAGCTGGAAACTGGAACCTCTTCTGAGGAAAGGCAAAGTTGACACCGCAGTGAGAATACAGTGAGGGGCACTTTTAAAGAATTCCCAAGTCTGCAAAATGAAGGAGTATAGAACCCATAAAAGTTCTCATGGGAAAGTTAGCCATTATCCAATTTAGAGCTAACCTTCGTCTCACTCCCTCTCTCCTGCTCCTATCTTTTGTAACAATTCCTTCCGATTAAAAGTCTCATCTTCACCCAAGTCAACACCATCTGGTGTAGGTAACAATGAGGAGACGTCGGAATGTTCACCAATTAGTGGTTCTTCTTGAATAACCATATCAGGCAGCTGCAAGGCCAAGGGGCCCCTGTCTGGGACAGAAATGTCTGCAAAATCCGCAGCATCATCTGTTTGCCAACGTTGTGCCTTCTTTTCCAGGACCATATTACTGCGGAGTCGGGGCGGACAAAGTTTACGGCCGGGACATTGTGGAAGCTCATTACAAAGCCTGCCTTTACGCCGGGGTAGAGATCTGTGGCACCAATGCCGAGGTCATGCCTTCTCAGGTATATTTGGGTTTTGGGTCCCCGGTGTTTCTAGTTAAATAGGATGGAGATAGTTGGTGACAGGAAAGATCCCTTCTCCATCGACTCCTTTGAACACATTTCAATATGACTTACGTGTCTCTTCTCTCCTGTAGTGGGAGTTCCAGGTTGGGCCTTGCGAAGGGATCGAGATCGGCGACCATCTCTGGATGGCCAGGTTTATTCTGCACCGGGTCTGTGAAGACTTTGGGGTGGTGGCCACCTTTGACCCCAAACCCATGACCGGCAACTGGAACGGGGCCGGATGCCACACGAACGTCAGCACGGCAGAGACGAGAGCAGAAGGCGGCATCAAGTGAGTGAATCCCGTGTTGTTCCAAAGCCCATCTTGGCCTGTTTAGGAAATGTAAAGTCACCTCTCAGTGCAAAGAGTTTGGAATTCAGTAATAATAACAACAATAACAATACTTTATTTATATTCTGCCCTTTTCCCCAGAAGGGTTTGTTTATATACTGTAATCAGAGCGGATTACAGTATGTAACCAAACACAGGCAAACATTCAATGCCTTGTTACAATGAGACACACAAACAAAGGCAAAGGCTTCTCCTTTCATTTCCGGCTCTGGAATCTCTTCATTTCCAAGCTGAGGAGCTTGCATTATCCATAGACACCACCTGGTCGTGTGGCCGGCATGACTACTTGGAGCTTCTTTTTGCCTTTTCCTACTGAAGCAGTACCTATTTATCTACTCACATTTGTATGTTTTCGAACTGTTAGGATAGCAGGAGCTAGGGCTAACAGCAGGAGCTTGCCCCATCCTACAGATTCGAACAGCCAACCTTCAGGTCAGCAGTTGAGCAGCACAAGGTTTCAACCCATTGCACCACCGTGGCCCCTGTGATTATTCATGGATTAATATGATCTCTCTATGAATGTCTAGTTCCTCTAATAATAATAATAATAATAATAATAATAATAATAATAATAATAATAATAATAATAACTTTATTTTTATACCCCGCCTCTATCTCCCCAAAGGGGACTCAGGGCGGCTTACATGGGGCCAAGCCCGAATAAAAACAATAGCAATATAAAATAATAATAATAATAATAACTTTATTTTTATACCCCGCCTCTATCTCCCTGAAGGGACTCGGGGCGGCTTACATGGGGCCTGGCCCGATAAAACAAACAAATAACAGTAATAAAGCAATAAAACAATTATCCCAGTAAAAAACATCAACATCAATAAAAACAATAATTAAAATCAACAAGCAGGATACAGTGTTAAAAACAGGAGACTAATTCGTCGATCCCAGGCAAAGTGCAAAGTGTTACGAAATGGGAAAAGGAAATTTCACAGTTGAATGGACAATAAAGTGCGGTATAAAATGGCAAGACAACAACAATGGGACTATTATGGAATGGTCAGATAGATCAATCCAGCAACAACTAAACATCGAAGGCCTTTTGGAAGAGCCAGGTTTTTAAGCTCTTCTGGAAGGAGAGGAGGGTGGGGGCCTGCCTGATCTCTCTAGGAAGCGAGTTCCAAAGCCGGGGGGCCACGACGGAGAAGGCCCTCTCTCTTGTTCCCACCAACCGCAACTGCGAGGGTGGTGGGAGCGAGAGAAGGGCCTCCCCCGACGAGCGAAGAGAATGTGTGGGTTCATAGAGGGAGATGCGGTCTCTAAGGTAGGCGGGTCCCAAACCGTTTAGGGCTTTGTAGGTGATAACCTGCACCTTGAATTGGGCCCGGAAAGTGAATGGCAGCCAGTGAAGCTCCTTAAACAGAGGTGTTGAACGAGTCCTGTAAGTCGCTCCGGTTAGAAGCCTAAAACAATACAATAGACACAAAAACATGCACAAACATACATAAAACACAACAATAGACAAAAAACATGCACCATTATAAAAATTTTAACATTAGCCAATAAAAACAAATGACAAGAACTAATAAAAACATGGGTTAAAACGGAGAGGTTGTAAAAGTAGACTGGGTAAGGTGCACCATATAAATATTGTAAACACGAGGTGACTGATAAAGTGCTGCAAATTCTTGGAAGTGCAAATTGGGATGGGAGTAGACCCTACTAAGACAAGTATCCGCTATTACAGTAATACAGAAATCAATAAACATAATTTTAGTTCAATATTATTTATTTATTTAAATTATTTATACCCCGCCCTTCTCACCCGAGGGGACTCAGGGCGGCTTACAAGTGGCAATTGATGCTGTTACACTGATATACAATAAACTAAAACGATTAAAACAGTTAAAACAGTCATAAAGTAGTCATAAAATACAATATACAAGTTTATAACAATGCAAAGTGCTTATGCCATTCATCCACCAGACCTTATACAAGAGCCGTAATTCAGACCGTGTCGAAGCCAACACATGCTTATTCTTCAAATGCCTGCGTACATAGCCAGGTCTTCAGTTTTTTTCTGAACCCCAAAAGGGATGGGGCCTGCCGAATGTCACTGGGTAGGGAGTTCCACAGCCGGGGAGCCACCACCGAGAAGGCCCTGTCTCTCGTCCCCACCAGCCGTGCCTGTCAGGCAGGTGGGACTGAGAGCAGGGCCTCTCCAGAAGATCTTAAGGTTCTTGTGGGCTCATAGGGGAAGATACGTTCGGACAGGTAAATTGGACCAGAACTGTTTAGGGCTTTGTAGGCCAAGACCAGCACTTTGAATTGGGCTCGGTAGCATATCAGCAACCAGTGGAGCTGGCTTAACAAGGGAGTATGCTCCCTGTAAGCCGCCCCAGTTAACAATCTGGCTGCCGCCCGTTGTACTAATTGGAGCTTCCGGGACGTCTTCAAAGGCAGCCCCACATAGAGCGCGTTGCAGTAATCCAACCGGGATGTGACCAGAGCGTGGACCACCGTGGCCAAGTCAGACTTCCCAAGGTACGGGAGCAGCTGGCTCACAAGTCTGAGTTGTGCGAAGGCTCTCCCGGCCACCGCTGAAACCTGAGGCTCCAGGTTCAGCGATGAGTCCAGGAGAACCCCCAGACTGCGAACCTGTGTCTTCAGGGGGAGTGCGACCCCGTCCAACACAGGCTGTAACCCTATTCCCTGTTCAGCCTTGCGACTAACCAGGAGGACCTCTGTCTTGTTTGGATTCAATTTCAATTTGTTGGCCCTCATCCAGTCTGACACAGCGGCCAGACACCGGTTCAGGACCTGAACAGCCTCCTTAGTGACAGGTGGGAAGGAGTGACAGAGCTGGACATCATCTGCGTACAGATGACACCTCACCCCGAAACTCCGGATGATCTCTCCCAACGGCTTCATGTAGATGTTGAACAACATGGGGGACAGTATTGAACCCTGCGGGACCCCACAAGTCAATGGTTGTGGGGCCGAGCAGGTGTCCCCCAATGACACCATCTGGGATCGACCCTCCAGGAAGGACCGGAGCCAGTGCAAAACAGTACCTCCGAGACCCATCCCGGCAAGGCGCCCCAGAAGGATACCGTGATACATCAGTATGAAAACAGATACAAAAGGCGTTGTTAAACAATCAAACAAAGGACTTACATTCACAGTAGAAACAATATTTTTCTCTTGAAGGATAAATTTACTCCTCTTCTCATATACAATAAATGTTCTTTAGTTCTTCGATTGTTCCACATACACAAATTGATTGTTTTCATATTGATGTATTGAACTAAATTTAGGTTTAATGATTTCTGTATTACATTAATAGTGGGTACTTGTCTTTGTAGTTCCAGGAAACCCATTTTCTTTTTTAGATCCTCTACTAAACCATAATATTTTCCTAGAGGACCTCTAAATCCTAGAGAAGTGTTTTCTTTAGAAATCTCTCAGTGTAGTTGACTCTGTGGTCAACATCCTTATAGCTGCGCTGGAGGCCCTAGAGGAGTGGTTCTCAACCTGTGGGTCCCTCGATGTTTTGGCTTTCAACTTCATATTGTTGGCTTGTTTAACTTGTTAGTCTCCAAATCCTTTCCTTTTTGGTGTCTTGTTTCTTTGCCAACGTCTTCCCCGTTCCCTTTTAGGTTCATTGAATCCGCAATTGAGAAGCTGAGCCGGCGCCACAAGTACCACATCCGGATGTACGACCCCAGAGGAGGGCAGGACAACTCCCGGCGGCTGACCGGCCACCACGAGACCTCCAGCATCAACGAGTTCTCGGCCGGCGTGGCCAACCGCGGGGCCAGCATCCGCATCCCCCGCCAGGTCGGGCAGGACGGCCGCGGCTACTTCGAGGACCGCCGGCCCTCGGCCAACTGCGACCCTTACGCCGTGACGGAGGCCATCATGAGGACCGTCCTGCTCAACGAAACCGGCGAGGAGCCCACGGAGTATTCGGACGACGCCCGGCTGCAGAGAGCCACGGTCAAAGACTAGCCGTGGCTCTTGCAATGTCTTCCCTGGCAGTTGAGTAAACTTCCACCATCTTCAAAACTCTTTTGGCGTCGTGATGTGTCTCTTTCTTTCTCTCCCTCTCCAAACAAAGTTTCTAAAGTAGAACTATTACTGATATCTATATATAATATTATTATTATTTTATTTTATGACACAGCAAACAAGATAGATATGCTGGATTTCGTATCACAAAATCACAAGTCGAACACTTCCCAAGCGTCTAGGACTGTGTGATGTATTTTCAGATGATGCGCACAGATCCCAGCAAGGGTGGCCTTTTGCAGCTGGCAGATCGTGATTTTGTCAATGTCTATTGTTTCCAAATGCCAGCTGAGATCTTTTGGCATGGCACCCAATGTGCCGATCACCACCAGGACCACCAGCACTGGTTTCTGCCAGAGTCTTTGAAGTTCTATCTTGAGGTCCTGATAGCGGCTGAGTTTTTCCTGTTGTTTTTTGTCAATGCGACTGTCACCTGGGATGGCAACATCAATGATCCAAACCTTTTTCTTCTCCACAACTGTGATGTCTGGTGTGTTATGTTCCAGAACGTTGTCAGTCTGGATTCGGAAGTCCCACAGTATCTTTGCGTGCTCATTTTCCAATACTTTTGCAGGTTTGTGATCCCACCAGTTCTTTGCTGCTGGGAGGTGGGACTTGAGACATAAGTTCCAATGAATCATTTTGGCCACATATTTGTGCCTCTGTTTGTAGTCTGTCTGTGCAATTTTATTACAGCAGCTGAGGATATGATCCATGGTTTCGTCAGCTTCCTTGCAGAGTCTGCATTTTGGGTCATCAGCTGATTTTTCGATCTTGGCCTTCATTGCCTTTGTCCTGATGTTTTGCTCCTGGGCTGCAAGGATCAGGCCTTCTGTCTCCTTCTTCAGGGTCCCATTCATGAGCCATAGCCACAATATTATTATTATTATTATTATTATTATTATTATTATTATTATTATTGACACAAAGACAGAGTATGACACAGCAAATGAGATGTGATTTTTTGATATGAAATCCAGCATATACATCTCGTTTGCTTTGTCATACTCTGTCTTTGGGTTGTTAATAATAATAATAATGTAATAATAATAATACATCACACAGTCCTAAACACTTATACACTAATATACAATAATAATATAATATCGAATCTAATAATAATGTAATAATAATAATAATAATAATACATCACACAGTTCTAGACACTTGGGAAATGTTCGACTTGTGATTTTTTGATATGAAATCCAGCATATACATCTCGTTTGCTGTGTCATACTCTGTCTTTGTGTCAATAATAATAATGATAATGATAATAATAGTTAGTGCAGATTGTATGACCCAAAGGGAATCCCGTAGTCTTCTAAACATGGTAGAAATTCAGTTGCTGTGAGTTTTCTGGGCTGTATGGCCATGTTCCAGAAACTCTCCTGATGTTTCGCCCACATCTATGGCAGGCATCCTCAGAGGTTGCGGGGTCTGTTGGAAACTAGGCAAGTGGGGTTTATATACCTAATGCCTCGTAGCAAAGTATTCCCCCATGCAGGAAGCAGCCAGGCTTTGAAGCTGCAAGGCCATTCAATGCTAATCAAGGTGGCCAATTGCAACATCCACACTTGCCTCCAACAGACAAAAACTCTTTCTCCTACCCTGGACATTGTTCCACAAATATATAAATAAACCCAACTTATCTAGTTTCCAACAGACCTCACAACCTGTGAGGATGCCTGCCATAAATGTGGGTGAAACGTCAGGAGAAAATGTTTCTGGAACATGGCCATATAGCCTGGACAACTCACAGCAACCCATGACTCATAAGATAATAACATTTCCAAGATTTTTGCAATTTTTTGTTACATATGTGTGGCACACCTACACAACCACAGCATATTAATGTGCCATGACACACAGTTTGGAAAGCTCTGCTCTTACTCGCATCTAGACTAAACCTAGTGAATCAATGATCAAAATATAAGTGTAGACTTCAGCTTCCATCATATAGGTTACTGGAAACATATACACACAGTCCAACGCCAGTGGTTACCATGTTGGCTGATACTTAGAAGAACTGGGGGTCTTGAACATCATCAAGCCATGGTCATTTGAGAAAGGCATTGCTTGTTCCAAGTGGAGTCTAGATCCAATGTCAGCTGGGTTCAGTGTGGGTGAACTACAAGTCCCATCATCCATGGTCCATCTTCCCCAAATCGCACCAGGACATAAAGGGGGTCATGGGGATTCTGTGTGCCAAGTTTGGTCCAGTTCCATATAGATATAGATTAAATGCATGTCGAGTTTGATTTTGTTCAGTCATCGGTGTGGGTCACAATGGTCTCGGGAAGTGAGTGATGATACTGCAAGTCTAGATCCAATGTCAGCTGGGTTCAGTGTGGGTGAACTACAAGTCCCATCATGGTCCACCCCCCTCCAAACAGTGCCAGGATGTAGAATACGTCATGGGAGCTCTATGTGCTAAGTTTGATTTTGTTCAGTCATCGGTGTGGGTTGCAGTGGTCTCGGGAAGTGAGTGAAGATACTGCAAGTCCCATCATCCATGGTCCATCTTCCCCAAATTGCACCAGGACATAAAGGGGGTCATGGGGATTCTATGTGCCAAGTTTGGTCCAGTTCCATATAGATATATAGATATAGATTAAACGCATGTCGAGTTTGATTTTGTTCAGTCATCGGTGTGGGTCACAGTGGTCTTGGGAAGTGAGTGAAGATACTGCAAGTCCCATCAGCCATGGTCCACCTTCCCACAAATTGCACCAGGACGTAAAGGGGGTCATGGGGATTCTGTGTGCCAAGTTTGGTCCAGTTCCATATAGATAGATTAAATCAGGGATCCCCAAACTAAGGCCCGGGGGCCAGATGCGGCCCTCCAAGGTCTTTTATCTGGCCCCTGTCCTTAACTTTAGACTTAGGGTTGACCTAAGTCTACCTGGTCTACCTGGTATTTATAGCCTTATGAGATTGTCTAGATGGTCCTTGGAGGTCTCTTTGCCTAGCTATGGCCGTATGAGACCATCTAGATGGCTTTTGGAGGTCACTTTTGTTACCTGTGGTCATATGAGACCATCTAGATGGCCTTTGAGGGCCCCTTTCCTTATCTGTGGTTTTATGAGATTGTCTTGATGGCCTTTGGGGGCCCCTTTCCTTACCTATGGTTTTACGAGACCATCAAAATGGTATTTGAGGATCCCTTTCCTTATCTATGGTCCTATGGTCTAGATGGCTTTTGGAGGTCCCTTTCCTTACCTATGGTCCTATGAGACCATCTAGATGGTCTTTGGAGGTCTCTTTGCTTACCTATGGTCTTATGAGATCATCTAGATCAGGGGTCCCCAAACTAAGGTGCATGGGCTGGATGCGGCCCCCCAAGGTTATTGACCTGGCCTCTGTCCTAAACTTTAGACTTAGGGTTGACCTAAGTCTGAAACATCTTGAAGGCACACAACGACAACAATCCTAATTTTGGACTATTTCATCCTAGTCCGGCCCCCCAACAGCCTGAGGGACTGTGAATCGGCCCCCCACTTTAAAAGTTTGAGGACCCCTGGATTAAACGAATGTCGAGTTTGATTTTGTTCAGTCATCAGTGTGGGTCACAGTGTTCTTGGGAAGTGAGTGAAGATACTGCAAGTCCCATCATCCATGGTCCACCTTCCCACAAATTGCACCAGGACGTAAAGGGGGTCATGGGGATTCTGTGTGCCAAGTTTGGTCCAGTTTCATATAGATATAGATTAGAGTAAACACATTTACTCATGACCAGTTTCATTTATCCATATTCAGCAAAACATATAATCGCTAGGCATTTTCTATTTCAACTTCTCTGAATTCCTGCAATATTACTTCTTGCCGCTAAAGGGCGGCCTTGGACATGTTTGACTCCTTGCAAACTAGGATTTCCTGGAAGACTAACATGAGTTGGGTTGGAGACTGCAAAAGCAACTTGAGAACATAATGCAAGTTGCTTCCGGTGTGAGAATTGGCTGTCTACAGAGATGTTGCCCAAGGGACGCTCGGATGTGATAACTAGGAGGCTTCCCTCATGTCCCCACAAGCTAGAGCTGACAGACCAGAGCTCACCCGGTCTCGTGGATTCAAACCTACAAATTTCAGGTCAGCAGTTCAGCCAGCACAAGAGTTTAACCTTACTGTTCTTACTACTCAATGGTGGAAGATGAGAATCCCTCTGAGGAGCAGATACGTTTAGCCTGGAGAAGAGAAGGTCGAGAGGGGACATGATGGCTATGTTTTAGTATTTGAAAGGATGCCATATTAAGGAACTCCAAAGACTAGGACACAATGGAGCAATGGGTTCAAATTCCAGCTAAACCTTAGGAAGAACTTCCTGGTGGAAAGAGTTCTTTAGGAGTCGAACGTGCTTCCTTGGAGTCTGTTGGGAAGGCTTGGATGGTGTCTTCTTGCATGGCAGAATGGAGTTGAATTGGATAGGGGCCGGGCTGTGGCGCAGCTGGCTAGTAACCAGCTGCTATAAATCACTACTGACCGAGAGGTCATGAGTTCGAAGCCCAGGTTGGGTTAAGCCTCCGACCATTAATAGCCCCGGCTTGCTGTTGACCTATGCAGCCCCGAAAGACAGTTGCACCTGTCAATTAGGGAAATTTAGGGACGCTTTATGTGGGAGGTTAATTCACAACACTATAAAACTGCCAGCAAAACACGAGGAAAGGAATGAGGAAGTACAGCCACTTCTGGATGGTGAAGCAACAGCTCCCCCTGTGCCCAGAATCGTGAAGCTGGAAAAATGTTAAAAATGCCTCTAAGTCTGTCTAATGTATGTTGTTTGTCTGTTGGCATTGAATGTTTGCCATATATGTGTTCATTGTAATCTGCCCTGAGTCCCCTTCGGGGTGAGAAAGAAGGGCGGAATATAAATACTGTGAATAATAAATAAATAATAGTCCTTGGCGTCTCTTCCAACTCTATTTTTAATATTTTTTGAGGATGGAATCCCTCAATTTGCAACAAACACACATATAGTCGTGTCCCTTCAAGTACCTTCTGACATGTGGCAACCCTAAGGCGAACCTAAACCCAATATGATGTAATAATTGGAGTACTGGACTAGGATACTGGTAGAGCAAGGATTGCACCCACACAGTCTGTAACAGGTGAGTTGTTGCACACCTAAATGGCTTGCCTCTGACTGATGTGTTTTATTGTTTTCTTCGGCTGTTTCAACTGTCTCGTCACCCCTGGAAAAATCTGGCTTCTACCACCTCCATAGAACTGATCACAACTCACCTACAAGGTGGACCCATCACCGGTTAAATCACAAGGATCATTTCCTGACTTCCTCACTGGAGTCCAATGCGGTGAGCTGATAATGGGGTTGGAGAGCGGGCGGTGCTGCTCCAAACTCTGAATCATGGAGAAGGAGAAGAGCCTTTGCCTCTGTCTCCACAGGGCCTCATTATTCCTGCCTGCAAAATGGGCAGAGTGTCACTCCTCTATAACCACATGCAGCTGGTTAGTAGTAAGCAACAATAAATCACCACTGACTGTGGTCGGGGTTAAAGTTCCCGACCATTAATAGCCTAGCTTGCTGTCAACCTAAGCAGCTTGAAAACAGATGTGTCTGTAAGTAGAAAATTCTAGGTACCGCTTAATGTGGGGAGGCTAATTTAACTTATTTTACGACACCATAAAACTGCCGACGGCGTGAGAAGAACATGAGGAAGTACTACCATCAAAAGGACTCAGTGTCACAGTGGATGATTAAGAGGCAACTCCCCCTGTGGCCGGAATTGAGCATACCCTCATTTGTTGATATGTCTATTTTCACCAGGTCTATATAAATCATATATGATATCTTATAAAGAGCACTATATTAGACCATTTTCCTTTTATCTTTTTAAGAAAACTTGAAGCTGAGCCAACAATACAGATATTCAGAACATTGCCGCTTACCACATGAAGGGATAACTGAAACTGGAGTAAACCTGGGAACCAGTAGTAAACGGTTTACTTTGGCTCACAGCCAGCCACTCTAAAATAACATCTATTTGACCAGGCTTCCTGTCTGGGAACTGTAAAGGACTGCAACATCTGTTCCCCTATTTGGAAGCTTATCTCTGAAAAACTGAATTTATTGTCAACAAACTGAAGCTACAGCTAATTGACTGCATTTACGACCTGAGAAGTCCTATAGAACTGCTCCAAGACTACAGAGACTTTGATTTGTTTTGACTCCAAGCCAGGTTTGAGCCAATTGATTTGTATACTGATATATTTAGTTTCACAGCATATTACATACCATTTTGGAGAGACTGAATGTACACATACCGTGTCACAAACAAATTTTAGTTGGAGTCTTGTTGATATATATCTGATATATGTTCTATACTGAAAACTGCTCTGTGTAGCATTTAAATCTGGATGATTGCAGTCTATAAATCTTTATACTCTGTATGTTGTGACTGCGCCTTCGGGGATTATGGCTGATGGTGATGGGATTCGTAGAGGAAGAAAAAACCCTCGTGATGAGGGTTCACTGGAGGAGTTGCGCAGGAAGCGACTTAGAGAGCTATATGGGGGATCTTCTGAGGAAGGTTCAGATGGGGAGTTTGGGGAAATGGATGCTGAGGAACAGGTGGTGGCTGGGGAAGTGGGCACTGAATGGGCACAGCCACCGGAGATGTCTGGGGATTTAGGGCCTATGGATACTACTGAACCTGGGGTTTCTGCAGGAGCTGATCCCACTTGGGATGCTTGGAGAAGGGAGGATGGTTCTTTAAGTGTTCATGGGGCTAAGTGTGGGCAGGATGATTGGGACTCCGACGAATTGCTAGGTACTCCGGATCCACGAGCTCTAGCTGTGTGGAGTTCGGACTCTGAGTAGATTTGGGACACCTGGTGTTTGGGTGTGAGGTCACCCAGGAGGAAGGGGAATAAAATGGGAATGTTTGGCCACTGCACTTTGCGTGTGGCAAGGTGTTGCTGAGGCGCCATTGGGATCTCTGTGTTTCCGTGAAGACTGGACTTGGACTGTGATTCGGATGTAAGTTATCTGGGACTGCTCTGCAGCAGAGGGATGGAACTGTGTGGGTTTCCCTGGACTGCATTCTGATTACTATTTCTAGCTGCTGATACCATCTGGCTTGGCTCTCGCTGTGATGCCATCACTCTTTTATATATGTCGCCGTGATGCCATCACTCTTTTATATAGAAAGATGGAAAGGGGAATGCTTCTTCTCAGGTGACCCTGGTTACCTATGTCCATTTCATCCATGTGTCACAGCAGACATCTTGGAAGAAGCAAGAAGTAAACAAAGAGAAAACTTAGATGCCTCTCAGCCCAACTTACTGTACTTGTTCTTTCTGAATATGACATAATAGGCCCTGGAATTGACTCAGGTTTAGTGCTGACATGATCTGTCACCAATTCTGGTCATGGCCTTGTGGATGGTGGCACGCTAGAAGAGCATGTTTGCCATAGTTTCTCTCTCTCCTGTCACCACAGAACAAGTTACTCTAGCTTTCCGATGACCACAGCTGAACCCATGAGCCTCGAAACGGCTGCCTTGATTTACCTTTATGCCATTACGTAATTTGTAAAACCAATTTGTGCCAATTGGATCAAGCCACATTGCTACTCCTTTGTGGGACCGTTATGCCCTACATAAAGACCTTCTGAGGCCCTAAACCAGGGGTCCCCAAACTTTTTAAACAGCGGGCCAGTTCACGGTCCCTCAGACCATTGGAGGGCCGGAATATAGTAGAAAAAAAACTAGAAACAAATTCCTATGCACACTGCACATCTCTTATTTTGAAGTAAAAACAAAACAAAACAACGGGAACAAATACAGCCTCAATCTTAATAATAATAATAATAATCATCATCATCATCATCATCATAAAGAGGGTTGAAAGAAACCCCTTGGGCCATTTAGTCCAACCCCCTTCTAACTTTGTGCACCAAAAGCACAAGCAAAGCACCCCAGACAGATGGCCACCCAGCCTCAATGTTGTTTATCATCATTATCATCATCATCATACAGTCCTAAACGCTGGGGAAGTGTTCAACTTGTGATTTTGTGATACAAAATCCATCATATATACAGTAGAGTCTCACTTATCCAAGACTCGCTTATCCAAGTTTCTGGATTATCCAAGCCATTTTTGTAGTCAATGTTTTCAATATATCGTGATATTTTGGTGCTAAATTCGTAAATACACTAATTACAACATAACATTCCTGCGTATTGAAGTATTTTTTCTGTCAAATTTGTTGTATAATATGATGTTTTGGTGCTTAATTTGTAAAATCATAACCTAATTTGATGTTTAATAGGCTTTTCCTTAATCCCTCTTTATTCATAGAATCATAGAATAGTAGAGTTGGAAGAGACCTCATGGGCCATCCAGTCCAACCCCTTGCAAGAAGCAGGAAATCGCATTCAAAGCACCCCTGACAGATGGCCATCCAGCCTCTGCTTAAGAGCCTCCAAAGAAGGAGCCTCCACCACAGTCATGATATTTGCTTATCCAAGATATTTGCTTATCCAAGGTTCTGCCGGCCCATTTATCTTGGATAAGTGAGACTCTACTGTATATGTGTGTGTGTGTGTGTATCGTTTGCTGTGTTATACTGTGTCTTTGTGTCAATAATAATAATAATAATAATAATAATAATAATAATAATAATAATAATAAGGGTTGGAAAAGACCCCTTGGGAAATTTAGTCCAACACCCTTCTGCGTTTGTGCACCAAAAGCACTAGCAAAGCACCCCTTAATAATAAATTATTTATTAAATAATAATTAAAATACCATTATAAACAAGCAAAGCTTTGGATTTGTGCACCAGGTGAGGGAGGACGTGGAGGAGGGAGCTGCCGGCGCCACGGAGGCCGGATAAATGGCTTCGATGAGCTGCATGTGGCCCCCGGGCCTTAGTTTGGGGACCCCTGCCCTAAAACAACCTCTCTCGACCATTATGACCCGAAGGAACCCTAGAAATAATAAATTTCAGGTCTTAGGGGACTCTTGCGTAGACATAACAGGCCAGAACTCTGTTGGGCAGTTATGAATATGTTAACCTATTTTACACTTAACAGTTATGTATTCATAGCAGTTTGGCATTCATAGCAGTTATGAATATGTAATGTACTCTTCTGCATTACTAACTGCTAAGTATTCATGATCCCTTGTTTAGGAACTATGTTGTTGTAATAATAATAATAATAATAATAATAATAATAATAATAATAATAATAATACCAATGCAGGTGGTCCCGGTGGTGATTGGCACACTGGGTGACGTACCAAAAGATCTCAGCCGGGATTTGGAAACAATAGACATTGACAAAATTACGATCTGCCAATTACAAAAGGCCACCCTACTGGGGTCTGCGCGCATCATCCGAAAATACATCACACAGTCCTAGACACTTGGGAAGTGTTCGACTTGTGATTTTGTGATATGAAATCCAGCATGTCTATCTTGTTTGCTGTGTCATAAAATAGAATAATAATAATAATAATAATAATAATAATAATAATAATAATAATACTTTTTGTATCCCACCCCATCTCTCCAAAGGGACTCTGCGCAGCTCACATAGGGACCAAGCCCAGTTACAGCATAAAATACGATATCAATAATAATAATAATATCAGAGTGAAATAATAAATGTATTAATAATAATAAAAATAGAGTAAAATAAATGTAATAAACCGTTTCCGTGAAAATAAGACATCCTCGGAAAATAAGACCTAGTAGAGGTTTTGCTGAATTGCTAAATATAAGGCGTCCCCAAAAGTAAGACCTAGCAAAGTTTTTGTTTGAAAGCATGCCCAACGAACAGAACACCAGAGCATGCAGGATCAGTAAATGTACATACCAGTTGTACATGGAAATAATGGTAGTAACAAGAAATTCTTTACAGGATTCACAGTTTGTCTGGTTATGTTGGTTTGTGATGACAACTACAGTACACTACAGTATATAATAAATGTTTATTTTTTTTGTTCAACAATAAATGTGAATTCTTCTTCATGTAAAAATAAGACATCCCCTGAAAATAAGACCTAGAGCGTCTTTGGGAGCAAAAAATAATATAAGACATTGTCTTATGTTCGGGGAAACACGGTAGTAGCAACAATAATAGAGAAAAATAATACAGTAGAGTCTCACCTATCCAACACTCGCTTATCCAACGTTCTGGATTATCCAACACATTTTTGTAGTCAATGTTTTCAATACATCATGATATTTTGGTGCTAAATTCGTAAATACAGTAATTCCTACCTAGCATTACTGCGTATTGAACTACTTTTTCTGTCAAATTTGTTGTATAACATCATGTTTTGGTGCTTCATTTGTAAAATCATAACCTAATTTGATGTTTAATAGGCTTTTCCTTAATGCCTCCTTATTATCCAACATATTCACTTATCCAACATTCTGCCGGCCCATTTATGTTGGATAAGTGAGACTCTACTGTAAATGTAATAATACCAATAATAATAGAGAAAATGGAGCCCCCAGATGGCGTAGTGGACTAAGTGACTTGAAGGTTGGGTTGCTGACCTGAAAGCTGCCAGGTTCGAATCCCACCCTGGGAGAGTGCGGATGAGCTCCCTCTCTCAGCTCCAGCTCCATCCGAGGACATGAGAGATGCCTCCCACAAGGATGGGAAAAACATCAAAACATCTGGGCAAAGTTCCCTGGGCAACGTCCTTGCGGACGGCCAATTCTCTCCCTCCAGAAGCGACTCAAGTTGCTCCTGACACGAAAAAAAAATTAGAGAAAATAATAAATGTACCATATATTCTCGAGTATAAGCTGACCCGAATATAAGCCAACCAAGGACCCTCACCCGAGTATAAGCCGAGGGGGGCTTTTTCAGTCTTTAAAAAAAGCGCTGAAAAACTAGACTTATACTCGAATATATACAACAACAATTTATTGATTAGCCAGTTGGCCTTATCAAGCACAGACAATACAAACATGAAATACAACATACATCTGGTACACTTAAAATAAAATAACAGGTATTTGCCAACTTGGTGCCAATGTAGCTTAGCCATAGATGTATGCATCAACTATCCTCATCCCCCCTACACTGCACCCCAATCTGATCTATGTACTCCGATCTCCTTTTAGCAGCTTTAAGCAAATACAGGGCCACTTTTGTTGTCACAATGGGGTTATAACCGGCCAATAAAAATGTAGTTTTGGCTGCTATGTCCCAGCTTTTTTATTACAAATAAAAGGCCATAAGTATTGCTTCCTTTCTTTTTCGTATAAGTTACAATTATGCAAAGTGTGGTTCAAATTTTCGACTTCAGGGGCGCCACAAATACATAATCTTTCTTCATATGGGATGTGGTTGAATCTGCCATATCTCTCCATGGACTCCCTTTGTTCGAATCTTGCCCTGGTGAACGCGATTCTTAGGTGTCTTGGCATATCTGCTTTTAGGTATAACGCCCGCTGGAAATTACGTTTAAAACGTCGTAACCACTTCAGAGATCCTGTGTTTGACAGGGAGGCTATGTCTTTCTGGGCTTCAATATCTAGGATCCTTTGGGTTACTGTCCTTCTTTCAGCCTCCCTATTCTGGCCTAAGGAAGTAATTTGTAATCCACAGATGTGAAGATACCTAGTTAGTTGTTCTGCCCATGAATCTTGGTTTTGGCCATTAGATTGTTCTAAGTAGCACAATTTTGGGAGTCTGTTATTTTCGAGATTTTTTTATTTTAGCCTAGTAATTAAAGGCCCTGATTTTGGCCAGTCCTTCAATAGAATATATTTCTAACTCTGCTCTGACTGCAGCAGCGGTGGTCTTAGTGTCAACGCCAAGGATCTGTCTTAAAATTTTTGATTGTGTTTGTTCCAATATTGGTAATCTGGTTAGGCCCCAGATTTCTGCTCCATATAATATTATGGGGAGGATTTTTGCTTTATAAACTTTGATTATTGGAGTTAAAGAGCCAGGATATCTGTGGGTTAGCAATCTTGCCGGTGTGTTGGAGCATGCCCTATTTTGATCGCGCAAGATTGGGAGTGTGCCAGCCAAGAGCCGGTCTCTGAGTATACTAAGCCTAGGTATGTAAAAGAGCTCACCTGTTCTATGCGCTCTGCATCTAGAACCCATTTGTGTCTACATCAGGGGTCCTCAAACTTTTAAAGTAGAGGGCCGAATTATCATTTGGAAAAAAAAACGAACAAATTTCTATGCACACTGCACATGTCTTACTTGTAGTGCAAAAAAACCCCAACAACAATCATTTATTTATTTATTTATTTGCTACATTTATACCCCACCCTCTCTCACCCCGAAGGGGATGCAGAGTGGCTTACAAGTTGTATGTACATACAATATATTATATTATTAGCATAGCACAATATTAGCATTATATATTACTATATTGTACTATACCACTATACCATATTATTATTACAGTAGAGTCTCACTTATCCAAGCTAAACGGGCCGGCAGAAGCTTGGATAAGCGAATATCTTGGATAATAAGGAGGGATTAAGAAAAAGCCTATTAAACATCAAATTAGGCTATGATTTTACAAATTAAGCACCAAAACATCATGTTACACAACAAATTTGACAGAAAAGGTAGTTCAATATGCAGTAATGTTATGTTGTAATTACTGTATTTACGAATTTAGCACCAAAATATCATGATATATTGAAAACAGTGACTAGAAAAATGCCTTGGATAAACCAGAACCTTGGATAAGTGAGCCTTGGATAAGTGAGATTCTACTGTAGTAATATTACATTTAATATAGAATTAATATTATTATATTATACAATATTATTACATTGTATTATTATTATTAGCCGCCCTGAGTCCTGTATTGGGTGAGAAGGACGGGGTAGAAATACTGTAATTAATAAATATTATATTGTATTACATTATAATATTATTATCAATATTATATGTATACACAAGATATTATATTATTACCATAGCACAATATAAGTAAATGAATGAATAATAGAATCATAGAATAGTAGAGTTGGAAGAGACCTCATGGGCCATCTAGTCCAACCCCCCGCTAAGAAGCAGGAAATCGCATTCAAAGCACCCCCGACAGATGGCCATCCAGCCTCTGCTTAAAAGCTTCCAAAGAAGGAGCCTCCACCACAGTCCAGGGCAGAGAGTTCCACTGCTGAACAGCCCTTCTCACAGTGAGGAAGTTCTTCCTGAAGTTCCGGTGGAATCTCCTTTCCTGTAGTTTGAAGCCATTGTTCCCTTACGTCCTAGTCTGCAGGGCAACAGAAAACAAGCTTGCTCCCTCCTCCCTAGGACTTCCCTTCATGTATTTGTACATGGCTATCATGTACAATACAAAATTTAAAAATAAAATACAATATTTAAAAATAAAAACAATTTTAACCAACATAAACCTATCAGGATTTCAATGGGAAGTGTGGGCCTGCTTCTGCCCAATGAGATAGTCAAGTTAAGTAGGATTGTTGTTGTTGTGTGCCTTCAAGTCATTTCAGACTTCGGGCAAGCCTAAGTCTAAAACTGAGGGTGGGGGCCAGGTCAATGACCTTGAAGGGCCACATCCGGCCCCCGGCCCTTAGTTTGGGGACCCCTGGTCTAGATACTCGAATATATACAGTAAGCTGTCTGTGGATGCTGGGGGTTGTGCCCTGTCGCTCTGGGGATGCTGAGAGTTGTCATCCAAGGGGCCTCCCCAAGGAGGGGGATGCTTGGATGCTAACAATTCTTATGGGTTGCCAGGCGTCACAGGGCTACAGCTCTCCTTGGAGGCGGCTCCTCCTTGGCTCCGCCCTCGGCTGGGCTGCTACCGGGCTGGGGGGCGGGGAGAGGGGGCGGGCCCTGAGCAGGACACCCTTCCAGGTAGAGAGAGAGAGAGAGAGAGAGAGCCCCGAGGCGCCCCGAAAGCCTGGAGGAGAGGAAACAGCGGTGCGTAAAAGGCCGGGAGAAAACCTTCGTGCGTAAAAGCGCACGACAGCTCGGTGCGTCAAAAGGGCAGCCAAACTCGGCGGATACAAAAAGATAGGAAAGCCCTGCTCCGGGAGCAAGAGGAAGAGGAAGGCAGGAAGGGAAGGGGGCCAAGCGGGGGCCGGATCTCGCCTTCCGCGGCTCCCAGCGTCTCCTTCTTCCCGCGGTGCGTAAAAGCGCCGAAAGCAGCCAAGACCTCGGTGCGTAAAAGCGCAAAGAAGGGAGCTCGGTGCGTAAAAGCAGGAAGAGGAGGAGAAGGCGGAGAGAGAGAGAGAGAGGGCCAGGCCTCGCCTTCTGCGGCGTGCCCTCGCCCCCCTTTCGCCCCCAAGACAGCCATGGGGAAGGTGCAGCTCTTCGAGATCCGCCTGGGCGACAGTCGCGTGGTTTACAGCCCTGGAGAGCCTCTGGCTGGCACCGTCACCATCCGTTTGGCTGGGAGTCTCCAATACCGAGGTGAGAGAGAGAAAAAACCAGGTTTGGATAGAGGAGAGGGGAAGCTCTCGGTGTGTCTCATGCTCAGGTTGCTGTGAGATTTCCGGGCTGCATGGCCATGTTCCAGAAGCTTTCCCTCCTAACGTTTCGCCCAAATCTGTGGCAGGCATCCTCAGAGGTTGTGAGGTCTGTTGGAAACGAGGCAAGTGGGGTTTATATCTCCGTGGAATAAGATATAAACTCTTGTCTGTTGGAGGCAAGTGTGAGTGTTGCCATTGGCCACCTTGATTGGCAATGAATGGCCTTGCAGCTTCAAAGCCTGGCTGCTTCCTGCATAGAATGAGCTTTGTGTATTCCAAGTAGACTGGAGCATACAGTAGAGTCTCACTTATCCAAGCTAAACGGGCCGGCAGAAGCTTGGATAAGCGAATATCTTGGATAATAAGGAGGAATTAAGGAAAAGCCTATTAAACATCAAATTTACAAATTAAGCACCAAAACATCATGTTATACAACAAATTTGGCAGAAAAAGTAGTTCAATGTGCAGTAATGTTATGTTGTAATTACTGTATTTACGAATTTAGCACCGAAATATCATGATATATTGAAAACATTGACTACAAAAATGGCTTGGATAATCCAGAAGCTTGGATAAGCGAGGCTTGGATAAGTGAGACTCTACTGTAATATATAAACTCTTGTCTGTTGGAGGCAAGTGTGAGTGTTGCCATTGGCCACCTTGATTGGCATTGAATGGCCTTGCAGCTTCAAAGCCTGGCTGCTTCCTGCCTGGAATGAGCCTTGTGTATTCCAAGTAGACTGGAACGTAGGTAAAGGTAAAGGTTTTCCCCTGACGTGAAGTCCAGTCGTGACCGACTCTGGGGGTTGGTGCTCATCTCCATGTCTAAGACGAAGAGCTGGCGTTGTCCATAGACACCTCCAAGGTCATGTGGCCAGCATGACTGCCGGAGCGGTACCTATTGATCTACTCACATTGGCATGTTTTCAAACTGCTATGTTGGCAGGAGCTAGGGCTAACAGCGGGCGCTCATTCCGCTCCCGGGATTTGAACCTGGGACCTTATTTATTTATTTAAACTTATTTAGTCCTAATCTTTTTTCAAAACCACTTTGTTGGATGTGTTGCAATAGTAGATTCCCAGATTAGTTTAGTATTTACACCCTAGTACAGTAGAGTCTCACTTATCCAACATAAACGGGATAAGTGAATATGTTGGATAATAAGGAGGGATTAAGAAAAAGCCTATTAAACATCAAAATAGGTTATGATTTTACAAATTAAGACCAAAACATCGTGTTATACAACAAATTTGGCAGAAAAAGTAGTTCAATATGCAGTAATGTTATGTTGTAATTACTGTATTTACAAATTTAACACCAAAATATCACGATATATTGAAAACATTGACTACAAAAATGGCTTGGACAATCCAGAAGCTTGGATAAGCGAGACTCTACTGTATTTAGTCCCAATCTTTTTTCAAAAATCACTTCATTGGATGTGTTGCAATAGCAGATTCCCAGATTAGTTTAGTATTTACACCCCGTCATGCCATCCCATCCACCAACCTGGTATTCCATTTTATTTTATTTTATTTTAACTGATTTTTTAAAAACTGATTTATGTGTTAACTGAGTTTTATGATTTACTGTATCATTTTGGTTAAGGCAACTGTTTTGTATAACTGCTGATTTTACTGTCTTTTTATTGCAATGTGTTTGAACTGATTTATTGTTTTGTATTTTGGGCTTCTGACCCGTGTAGCCCTGAGTCCCTGCTGGGAGATGATGGCGGGGTAGAAAAATAAAGTATTATTATTATTATATTTTATTTTTATTTTTTGGTTATTTAATATTTAATGTTTATTTTACTTAAGTGATATTTGTCTTTACTGGACATTGTTCCACAGATATATAAACCTCACTTGCCTAGTTTCCAACAGAGCTCACAACCTCTGAGGATGCCTTCCATAAGTGTGGGCGAAATGTCAGGAGAGAATACTTCTGGAACATGGCCATACAACCCGGAAAACACACAACAACCATGTGATTCCGGTCATGAAAGCCTTCGACAACACATTATTATTATTATATTCATCTAAGCCCCTGCTCTGCACTTTATCCACTCCCTAGCCCTATGATACTCTGGTGCACAAGTTATTACCTGCCCCTTATAACTAACCATGTCTAGCGAAGTCCTGTTTCCTGGTCCTGATTCCTTGATGGAGTATATTGTTTTGGATTTGTAATTTTGTGTCCATTTTTAATAGAAGTGTTTTGGGTCTGTCTTGTGATGTTGTTTATTATGTTTACTATGTTGTATGGCATCTTTGACAACGGAATGATTTTTATATTCATGTTGGAAACCGCCCTGAGTCTTCTCGAGGAGTTGGAGCGGTATATAAATAAAATTTTGTATTATTATTATTATTATTATTATTATTATATCTGTCTAGGTTGGGAGAAAGAACTCTTGTCTGTTTGCAGCAAACGTGAATTGTGCAATTGACCACCTTGACTAGTGGTATATATATAAAGTTATTATTTTATTATGACACAGCAAACAAGATAGATATGCTGGATTTCATATCACAAATCACAAGTCGAACACTTCCCAAGTGTCTAGGATTGTGTGATGTATTTTCGGATGATGCGTGCAGATCCCAGTCGGGTGGCCTTTTACAGTTGGCAGATCGCGATTTTGTCCATGTCTATTGTTTCCAAATGCCGGCTGAGATCTTTTGGGACGGCACCCAATGCGCCGATCACCACCGGGACCACCTGCACTGGTTTCTGCCAAAGTCTTTGAAGTTCCATCTTGAGGTCCTGATAGCGGCTGAGTTTTTCCTGTTGTTTTTCGTCAATGCGACTGTCACCTGGGATGGCAACATCAATGATCCAAACCTTTTTCTTTTCCACAACTGTGATGTCTGGTGTGTTGTGTCCCAGAGCTTTGTCAGTCTGGATTCGGAAGTCCCACAGTATCTTTGCATGCTCATTTTCCAATACTTTTGCAGGTTTGTGATCCCACCAGTTCTTTGCTGCTGGGAGGTGGTACTTGAGGCATAAGTTCCAATGGATCATTTGGATTATTATTATTATTATTATTATGTATCTGTCTAGGTTGGGAGAAAGAACTCTTGTCTGTTTGAGGCAAGTGTGATTGGTACAATTGACCACATTGACTAGCGGTATATATATAAAGCTATTATTATTATTATTATTATTACAGTAGAGTCTCACTTATCCAACGTTCTGGATTATCCAACACATTTTTGTAGTCAATGTTTTCAAAACATTGTGATATTTTGGTACTAAATTCGTAAATACAGTAATTACTACATAGCATTACTGTGTATTGAACTACTTTTTCTGTCAAATTTGTTGTTAAACATGATGTTTTGGTGGTTAATTTGTAAAATCATAACCTAATTTGACGTTTAATAGGCTTTTCCTTAATCCCTCCTTATTATCCAACATATTCACTTATCCAACGTTCTGCCGGCCCGTTTATGTTGGATAAGTGAGACTACTGTATTATTATTATGTATCTGTCTAGGTTGGGAGAAAGAACTCTTGTCTATTTGAGGCAAACGTGAATTGTGCAATTGACCACTTTGACTAGCGGTATATAACTAAAGATTTATTATTATTATTATTATTATTATTATTATTATTATTATTATGTATCTGTCTAGGTTGGGAGAAAGAACTCTTGTCTATTTGAGGCAAACGTGAATTGTGCAATTGACCACCTTGACTAGCGGTATATAACTAAAGATTTATTATTATTATTATTATTATTATTATTATTATGTATCTGTCTAGGTTGGGAGAAAGACCTCTTGTCTGTTTGAGGCAAGTGTGAATGGTACAATTGACCACCTTGACTAGCATTGCAGCTCGAAAGCCTGGCTGCTTCCTGCCTGGGGGAATCCTTTGTTGGGAAGTATTAACTGGCAATATAATGGTTTCATGTCTTGAATTCAGAGTCTTGTTCTTTATTTACTTTCCATATTCTGGAGTTTTTTAAAACACTGGTGACCAGATTTGGTTCATTCCCATGGTTTCCTCCTTTCTGTTGACATTGTCCACATGCTTGTGGATTTCAATGGCTTCTCTGTGTCGTCTGACGTGGTGGTTGTGAGAGTGGCCCAACATTTCTGTTCCAGGGTTGAGGGGTAATAGATGCCAGTCAAGCATCAAGAGGATGATGGAATCTTCTCTTCCTCTTTGTTTGGCAAAGAAGTGTTCATGTTTGCCAGGTACCTTGAGGACTGTGTTTCTTCTTTCTGGCCAGGAAATGCTGGGGCCAGTGGAGCAATATTTATATTTCCCTCCCTTTTTGGCAATGAGAAGTTGGTGCCGGAGGGATTGCTTTTCTTCTTCCCCTTCTGGCCTCATATCTGGAGTTACTAAGTAACTAGGATAACGTGTTGTCGAAGGCTTTTATGGCCGGAATCAGTGGGTTGCTGAGAGTTTTCCGGGCTGTAGGCCCCAGTGTTAAACCGCTGAGCTGCTGAATATTATTTTAATTTTTTAAAATTATTATTATTATTATTACTAGCTTGGGGACCCGATGATGCCCGGGTTATTTGAAAAAGGCATTATTTGTATTTGAATATTAAGTATTCTCAGTTTGGAGTGGGTGAACTACAATTCCCAGAATCGTGGGCCCAAACCCAAACCCTGCTGTATTATAAGTTGGCCATTTTGGGTCTGTGTACCAAGTGTGGTCCAAATCTGTCATTGGCTGGGCTCTCTGGATGTGGGTGAACTACTACAACTCCCAGATTCCGGGGGCAACTGTCCCGAAACATCTTTCAGTATCCACAGCAGGCAATGTTCAGTCTGTGTGCCAAGTTTGGTCCAGATCCGTCATTGGCTGGGCTCAGTGCTCTTTGGATGCGGGTGAACTACAACTCCCAGATTCAAGGCCCATTCCCACAAACCCCTGCAGTATGTTCAGTTGGTCATGAGGCTTCTCTGGGCGAAGTTTGATCCTGGTCCGTTGTCGGTGGGGGTCACTGTTTCTCTGGATGCAGGTGAACTAAACTCCCTTTTCCCCAAACTTGTCCAATATGTTCTATTGGTTATGGGGGCTCAGTGTGCCAAGTGTGGTCCTGGTCCATCATTGGTGGGGTTCAAAGTGCTCATTCATTGGAGGTGACCTATAAATCCCAGTACCTACTACTCCTAAATGTCCAGGTCAATTCCCCTCCAAACCCACCAGTATTCAAATCTGGGCATATCGGGGATGCATGGCAAATTTGGTCCAGACCCATCGTTGTTTGGGTTCATAGTGTTCTGGGTATTTACAACTCCTCTACATTCCCCAGTAGGAGTGACAGTGCTCTGACTTGATTCAGGGTAAACTACAACTTCCACCATGTGGAGTCAATCCCCAAATTCCTCCAGTAAGTTTAGTTGTGCTGTGTTTGTTCCTCAGACAGATTTGAAAGGGAAGGGCCGTGGGCGGGGTCATGCAAATTTCACACAAATGGAGAACCCTGGGATGCCTGCCTGTGGTGGAGGACAATGCAAAATCTAGGATGAAATGGTCCCCAAAGGAAAGCATTCCTTGGGTGGTGGGCCGTAGTGTTTGGGGAGGACATTGACAGGCGTTGTGCTGCATGTTCATGGAGCTCACTGTAACCGCAATGTCAGTGGAAAAGAGTGACTTGCTGGCTTCTGAACGCTGGGAACTGTAGCCTGTTTGTGGAGGCTGTCTGTGTGAGCGGACACCTATGCCACATTCACACATACGGGTTTTCACTTTTATTATGGACTAGCTTGGAGACCCGGCGATGCCCGGGTCATTTGAGAAAGGCCTTGTTTGCCTGTGTTCCAAGTGTAGCCTATATCCAATGTCAGCTGGGTTCAGTGGGTGCGGGTGAGCTCCAACTCCCATATGCAAGTCCCATCGTCCAGTGTCCACCCCCCTCCAAACAGAGCCAGTAAGTAGAATAGGTCATGAGGGCTCCATGTACCATGTTTGGTCTTGATCAGTCATTTGTGCGGGTCGCGGTGCTCTCAGGAAGTGAGTAAAGGTATTGGAAGTCCCATCGTCCTCCAAACTGCACCTGGGTGTAGAGTGAGTCATGGGTGTTGTTTGTTTGAAGTTTGGTCTTGATGAGACATTGATGGGGTGACAGTGGTCTCGGGAAGTGAGTGAACATACTGCAAGTCCCATCATCCAAGGTCCAAGCTCTTTCAAACCTCACCAAGATGTAGAGTGGGCCATGGTGGCTCTATGTGCCAAGTTTGGTCTTGATCAGTCATTGGTGGGGGTCACAGTAGTCCCAGGAAGTAAGTGAAGATAGTGTAAGTCCCATCATCCACGGTCCCTCCTCCCCAAACTGCACCAGGATGTAAAGTGGGCTACCCTGCACCTGCGTGTCAAGTTTGATACAGTTTTGTCATTCATGGGCATCACAGTGGTTTGTGGGAGGTGAATTGGATGAATGTACTGCAAATCCCATAATCCTTGGTCCATCCTCCGTCAAACTGCTGCAGCATGTGAAGTGTGTCATTTGGGATATGTGTGCCTGGTTTGGTTCAGTTGTGTGATTTGTGGCAGTTGCTGTGGTCTCAAGAAGTGAGGGAAGGTACTGCAAATTCCATCATCCTTGGTCCATCCTGCCCCAATATACATCAGGACGTAAAGGGGTCGACAGGAGTTCTGTGTGCCAAGTTTGGTCCATTTCTATCATTGGTGGGCATTGCAGTAGTCTGTGGGAGTGAAAGTGTTTGAAAGTACTGCAAATCCCATCATCTGTGGTCCATCCTCCCCCAAATGGCAGCAGGTCATAAAGTGCATCGTGGGGATGAAGTGTGCCAAGTTTGGTCCATTTCTATCATTGGTGGGCATTGCAGTAGTCTGTGGGAGTGAAAGTGTTTGAAAGTACTGCAAATCCCATCATCTGTGGTCCATCCTCCCCCAAATGGCAGCAAGTGCATCGTGGGGATGAAGTGTGCCAAGTTTGGTGCAGATCCGTCATTCCTGTTGGTCTTAGTGACCTGGGATAGTGGCGGCCAATCAAATCGCGAGCACATATTCCGCCAGGCCAATCAAAACGCTGATACATACTCCGATTTCACTTTTATTATATATATAGATATAGAATATAGAATAGATATAGATATAGATAGATATAGATTGTTGTTGTTGTTGTTATAGTAATTTGTGGAAGTGGGATTCTGTCTGTATAAGTGGACGCCTCGGCCACACACACACATACATATTTTCACTTTTATTATGTGTATAGACATTTTGCCACTTTGGCCATGCTTTAGTGTTGCTTGGCCAAACAGAGTTTGGTTTCCATCTGAGAAATATTGGAACGCAGACACTCCCTTGTTCTAAAATTAATATTGCTGAAAGGAAGGGTGCCTGTTGTGATTCCCACCGAAGCTCAGCAATGTTTTGGATCTTTATGGGAACTGGGAACAAGGAACCACCTTCAGCCAGGTGTAAAACTAACTCTGCTCCAGGCCTCTCCTCTGGCAGGGATTCAAGGTCTAGTTGCAAAGAGACAGAGATATCTCCTGGGGAATAATACGGCATGGAATATTGTCCTGGTTGCCGGGATCTTTGTACATACTTTTCCTTTTGTCCTTCAAATTAGAAGTCTAGAATTATGCTTTAGGAACCATGGGCTGTTTTACAGAGACCGGTTAAGCTGACTAGATGGTGATGGGCATTGCAGTCCAACATCTGTAAGGCCTGGCATGGTCTTACAGGGTCTGGATGCCTTGTGGAGACTGGCGGAGATGGGCAGCCGCAAACCCTCTAGGTAGTTCATTGCAATTCTCAGTAGACCCCAAGCTAGTTAGAGGATGATGGGTGTTGAAGTCCAATATGCAGGGTCTGGGGTGGTGGTGTAGAAGCAAAGAGATACTCTGTGTGGGTTGGTTGGCTGTAGGGCAGAAGTGGGTGGTCGAGACTGAGCTGGATAGTGGGTGATGGGCATTGCGGTCCAATATCTAGGGTTTGGGATGGGAAAAATGGGTGGTAGAGACTGGGCTGGCTAGTGGATGATGGGCACTGCAGTCCAATATGCAGGGTCTGGGGTGGCAAAAATGGGTGGTAAAGACTGAGCTGGATAGTGGGTGATGGGCATTGCAGTCCAATATCTAGGGTTTGGCATGGGAAAAATGGGTGTTAGAGACTGGGGTGGCTAGTGGATGATGGGCATTGCAGTCTGATATATAGGGTCTGGGATGGTGTTGTACAAGCAAGGGATACTATGTGGAGTTTGGTTGGCTACAGGGCGGAAGTGGGTGGTTGAGACTGAACTGGATAGTGGGTGATGGGTATTGCAGTCCAATATGCAGGGTCTGGGGTGGCAAAAATGGGTGGTAAAGACTGAGCTGGCTAGTGAATGATGGGCATTGCAGTCTAATATCTAGAGCTTGGGATGGTGTTGTAGAAGCAAGAGGATACTATATGGAGAGTGGTTGGCTACAGAGTGGAAGTGGGTGGTAGAAACTGAGCTGGCTAGTGGATGATGGCATTGCAGTCCAATATCTATGGCCTAGGATGATGTTGTAGTAGCAAGAGGATACTATGTGAAATTTGGTTGGCTACAAGGAGGAAGTGGGTGGTAGACACTGAGCTGGCTATTGGATGATGGGCATTGCAGTCCAATATCTAATGCTATGTGGAGGTTGGTTGGATATGGGGCGGAAGTGGGCGAAGTTGGCTAGTGGATGATGGGCATTGCAGTCCAATATCTAGTGCTATGTGGAGGTTGGTTGGATATGGGGCGGAAGTGGGCGAAGTTGGGTATTGGATGATGGGCATTGCAGTCCAATATCTAGTGCTATGTGGAGGTTGGTTGGATATGGGGTGGAAGTGGGCGAAGTTGGCTAGTGGATGATGGGCATTGCAGTCCAACGTCTCTGGGGCCTGTGGTTGTGCTGTAGCACCCTGAGAGTCCCTCCCTGGCTGTTGCTAAGAGATCAGCAGTGTCAGTCCTTCGACTGTCCTTGGACTGCAGGTCCCATCCATCCTTCCCATCTGCAGGTGGAGCATCCTGTCTCCTTCTCTGCTTGCCTCCTTAAGCTTTGCAGCCAGCTCAGCCGTGAATAACCAGCCACCCAGGGCTCCAGTCTGCTGATGGAGCAGTTCAGGGTTCGGGTGAGCGGAGGAGGATCCCTTCGGGCAGAACCGGAGACAAGGAAGGCATCTTAATTCATTTGTTCGAGAGCTTTGTTTGCAGGAGACGGAGGGCTTTTTTTAGAATCCTGTCTCCAAGAGAAGAGCCTCAATCCTCAATTGCATTCTTTCCTTGCACCACGACATGTTGCGGAGTCATAGAGCTGGAAGAGCCCCCCAAGGGACATCCAGTCCAACCCCATTCTGCCAAGCAGGAAGGCACACTCCAAGCCCTCCCAACAGACGCCCAACCAGAAAGTGCTTAAAAAACCCCAGAGAAGGAGATTGGGTGATGTTAGGACAGAGTGGCATGGGAATCAGGAATGAAAAGAAGATTGGGTTGCTGTGAGTTTTCTGGGCTGTATGGCCATGTTCCAGAAGCATGATCTTTTGGCAGGAAACAGCAAGGCTTTGAAGCTGCAAGGCCATTCAGTGTTCCATTCAGCAGCGCAGCGGCTTTAAACCATAGGAAAGGAGATTCTACCTGAACATTGGGAAGAACTGATGATGATGATGATGATGATGATGATGATGATGATGATGATGATGATGATGATGATGATTGGGTTGCTGTGAGTTTTCCGGGCTGTATGTCCATGTTCCAGAAACATGATCTCTTGGCAGGAAACACCAAGGCTTTGAAGCTGCAAGGCCATTCAGTGTTCCATTCAGCGGAACAGCAGCTTTAAATCATAGGAAAAAAGATTCTACCTGAACATTGGGAAGAACTAATAATAATAATAATTATTATTATTATTATTATTGGGTTGCTGTGAGTTTTCCAGGCTGTATGGCCATGTTCCAGAAACATGATTTCTTGGCAGAAAACAGCAAGGCTTTGAAGCTGCAAGGCCATTCAGTGTTCCATTCAGCGGCGCAGCGGCTTTAAACCATAGGAAAGGAGATTCTACCTGAACATTGTGGGAAGAACTAATGATGATGATGATGATGATGATGATGATTGGGTTGCTGTGAGTTTTCCGGGCTGTATGGCCATGTTCCAGAAATATTATCTCTTGGCAGGAAACAGCAAGGCTTTGAAGCTGCAAGGCCATTCAGTGTTCCATTCAGCAGAACAGCGACTTTAAACCATAGGAAAGGAGATTCTACCTGAACATTGGGAAGAACTAATAATAATAATAATAATAATAATAATAATAATAATAATAATGTATTATAATGGTATATTTATATTACATGTAATATTACTAATAATATTACAATATAGTATTATAGTGCAATATAGCAATATATACAGTAATAATAATGATAATAATAATACACTATTATAATGGTATATTTATATTACATGTAATACTACTAATAATATTACAATATAGTGTTATAGTACAATATACAGTAGAGTCTCACTTATCCAACATTCGTTTATACAACATTCTGGATTATCCAACGCATTTTTGTAGTCAATGTTTTCAATACATCATGATATTTTGGTGCTAAATTCGTAAATACAGTAATTACTACATAGCATTACTGCGTATTGAACTACTTTTTTTGTCAAATTTGTTAAACATGATGTTTTGGTTCTTAATTTATGAAATCATAACCTAATTTGATGTGTAATAGGCTTTTCCTTAATCCCTCCTTATTATCCAACATATTTGCTTATCCAACATTCTGCCGGCCTGTTTATGTTGGATAAGTCAGACTCTACTGTAACAATAATAATAATACAGTATTATAATGGTATATTTATATTACATGTAATATTACTAATAATATTACAATATAGTGTTATAGTACAATATAGTCATATATAATGCTGATATTGTGCTATACAAATACAATAGAGTCTCGCTTATCCAACGTAAACGGGCCGGCAGAACGTTGGATAGGCGAATATGCTGGATAATAAGGAGAGATTAAGGAAAAGCCTTTTAAACATCAAATTAGGTTATGATTTTACAAATTAAGCACCAAAACATCATGTTATACAACAAAATTGACAGAAAAAGTAGTTCAATATGCAGTAATGCTACGTAGTAATTTACGTACTGTATTTACAAATTTAGCACCAAAATATCACCATGTATTGAAAACATTGACTACAAAAATGTGTTGGATAATCCAGAATGTTGGATAAGTGAGACTCTACTGTAATATAATATATTGTATATACATATGACTTGTACGCCGCCTTGAAGTCCCCTTTGGGGTGAGAAGGGTGGGATATAATTGTCGCTAATAAGTAGATAAATAAATAAACTTCCTAACTGTGAGATCTGTTCTGCAGTGGAACTCTCTGCCTCAAGAGTGTGGTGGAGGCTCCTTCTTTGGAGGCTTTGGATGGCCGCGTAAACCTTCCAACATAGGGCCAGCTTATACCTCCTGGCATAGGATTTCCCCCAGGCAGGGAGCAGCCAGACTTTGAAGCTGCAAGACCATTCAGTGCTAATCAAGGTGGCCAATGGCACCGTTCATACTCGCCTCCAACAGACAAAGAGTCCTTTCTCCCACCCGGGAGTTTTTCAGGCTGTATGTCTTGTCTCTTGGCATTACAGTGCCCAAGACTTTTAAAGCAGTGTCAAACCGCGTTAACTCCACAGTGTAGATGTACTTTTAGGCGAGGCAGAAAAGCGTTGGAAGCTGGGAAAGAGATGTTGTTGACTCAACGTCTCCCGGAACAGGTTGGGCTGCTGAATATGCACACGATGCTGTTTTTCCCCTCCTCTGACTTGGATCGGAGCCGATTATAATCTTCCCGCTGGAGGTCCCGGAGCTTTCTGCCGCGGTGGTTGATAATTTCATTGAATTATGCCGTGCCGTGGATGAAACGACCGTCGGTTCCCATGCTCCCTCCATGCTTAATTAATGAACATCTTTATAGATCACTGTCAGTCGCCGCAGGTCGACTCCTGGCTTGGCAGCCTTTCGTTTTCAGATTGAAAGACAGGGAAGCTCTCTTTTGGACCAGGCTGTTTTGACTTCAGATTTGCCTTCTCCGGTGCCGTGTTTCACTACGAGTCTAACGTGCCGTCGAATCTAATACGCGCCTCAGTTTTCAAAACCCTGGAACCAAAAAAAAAAGTATTTTCTGACGAATGTCATTCACAGCAACCAAATGTGCACTCTGTAATTTGGCCACAACATTTATATATATAAAAGGGTAATGAAATTTCGGCCTAGGACAAAACAACAAAACTACACATCCCAGAAACACTAAACTTGGCAGCACAACCCCTCATCCATGCCTCTATGTTCATACAACAAAAAGAAAAGAAAAATAAAGTCCTAAGTAGTGGGAGAGGAATAATTGTTTTTATCCAATTGCTGCCAGTTAGAAGGCTAAGCTCCGCCCACTTGCTCTCCTAGCAACCCACTCAGCCCAGGGAACAGGCAGAGTTAGGCCTCACTTAGGCCTCTTCCACACTGCCTATAAAATACAGATTAGCAAATTTGAACTGGATTATATGGCAGTGTAGACTCAAGGCCCTTCCACACAGCTATATTACCCATTTATAATCTTATATTATCTCCTTTGTAAGAAAATCGCACAGACAGACTACAAACAGAGGCACAACTATGTGGCCCAAATGATCCATTGGAACTTATGCCTCAAGGACCACCTCCCAGCAGCAAAGAACTGGTGGGATCACAAACCTGCAAAAGTATTGGAAAATGAGCACGCAAAGATACTGTGGGACTTCCGAATCCAGACTGACAAAGTTCTGAAAGACAATACACCAGACATCACAGTTGTGGAAAAGAAAAAGGTTTGGATCATTGATGTTGCCATCCCAGGTGACAGTCGCATTGACGAAAAACAACAGGAAAAACTCAGCCGTTATCAGGACCTCAAGACTGAACTTCAAAGACTCTGGCAGAAACCAGTTCAGGTGGTCCCGATGGTGATGGGCACATAACCGGCATTTGGAAACAATAGGCATTGACAAAATTACGATCTGCCAACTGCAGTAGGCCACCTGACTGGGATCTGCGCGCATCATCCGAAAATACACTTTGGAAGTGTTTGACTTGTGATTTTGTGAAATGAAATCCAGCATATCTATCTTGTTTTCTGTGTCATACAATAAAATAATAATACCAAATAATAATAATCGCTAGGTTGGCAGGAGCTGGAGCTAAGAGCGGCCGCACATTGTGTAACACTATGATTTTTGTACCTGGGTTGTAAATGCCATTTCGTAGGATCATAGGGACCTGAAACCCTGAATTGGTTTCCTATCATTCTCAAATAGTCTTCTTTACAAGGACATTTTAATATCAGAAGGAAACGTCTGATAAGTCTTGACATTCTCATCCCAATGGATCCATCCATGTGCGGATCACATGGTTGCTTGTGACTGAATTCGTAATACATCTTGGTTGGGAATCATGGGCACTAATTAAACAAAAACTCAGAGCCATGGGACGTACAGTGACGTACAGTGAGTCAGCCGTTGAGAAATTCCCAGAACAAGATCCACTTTCTTGTTGTTTGCCTCAAAGGTGTTCTGGCTTTATGGCAACCCTAATTGTGGTTTTTCCTCAGCAAGGTTGGGTCAAAAGGGGTTCCCATTGCCTTCCTCTGAGGCTGAGAGAGTGTGACTCTTCCAAAGCCAACCAATGGGTCTCCATGTCCAAGTAGAGATTCAAACCCCGGTCTCCAGATTCACGATCCAATGCTCAGACCACGACATTGTATTAACATCCATATAGATCTCTGTCAATCACTGCCGTCAAAATCTTTCATTTCCTTTGTCCAAATAGGAAGTTTGTTTTTCAAAAAAAAACACAGAATTATTCATTGAAGGGACGGGTGAAGAAAAGACAGAGAAACACAAAACGTTTGGTCTCATGTGAGAACAACTTAATCAAAGCAAGCTTGGCAAAGTATAGATCTTAGTGTTTGGCCACCGAAATGGAAATTACGTACCCATTTTGGGGGGGGAAAAACCTTGATGTAGTCTCTAGACAATTCCCAAGGATCCTGTTTACAAATGCAAGGCTTACCTGACCTGGATGTGTCATTTCACATCTCTCCGATCCAGGATTTGCCAAAACATGTTCGAGATGCTTTGCTTTTGATGTGGGACCGATCCTTATTCTTTCCATGTGACTTCTGCCTCGGGAACTGAAGTTTTGTGTTAAAAAAAGCAATACTCCAGAACACACATCTATACTTGGACCTCCACCTTGATTAGCATTGATTAGTTTCAAAGCCTGGCTGCTTCCTGCCTGGGGGAATCCTTTGTTGGGAGGTGTTAGCTGGCAATTTGATTGTTTCCTGTCTGGAATTCCGCTGTTTTCTGAGTGTTGTTCTTTATTTACTATCCGGATTTTAGAGTTTTTTTTAATACTAATAACCAGATTTTGTTCATTAGGATAGTATTTTTATCTCCCAATCATTTCGCTCTTTCCCAACTAATAACGGATTGTTTTGCTCGGGCATTAGATTAATCATTTTTGCATCGCTCTCCAAAAAGCTGGTCAATCTTTTTGGAGCCACGATGTCTCCTACTAAGCCGGGGGTCAGTATAGGAAGATAATCCCTCTTTGGTTGGCTTCTGAGCCCGTCTCTAAAACGGGGGAAAGTGGACAAAAGTCGGTCCTGCTCAGCAGATCTTTGCAATGGATTTGGCTTTCGTTTGTTGTTGGCCTAGACATCAATGACAGGGTGCGTTTGGCATCATAACCAGACTATGGGGAGCATAATACATTTTTGTGCTGGAATTTGAGACTCCAAAGGTGCTGGCTGGGACCCATACTGGGTCTTAGTCCGAACTTTAAAGGGTGCTGAACCAATGTTGGGATGCATAAGAGCCAATCTCTCTATGCGCCAAAAACCATCCCCGATATTTTGATGTGAGTGCACATTATGGTCTTGATTTGGACGTGTATGGGTTCAATGTTGGCCTATGACTCTGGAGACCAGTGTTTGAACCTCTATTCAGGCCCAGGACAAGAAACCCAAACGTCATGACCAATTCATGGTTGAAAGGAAAGCTATTATTATTATTATTATTATTATTATTATTATTATTTACTATCCTGAATACCTAGCCCAGGACAATAAACCCAAACGTCATGAACAATTCGTGGTTGAAAGGAAAGCTATTATTATTATTATTATTATTATTATTATTATTATTATTATTATTATTATTTACTAGCCTAGGTACCTAGCCCAGGACAACAAACCCAAACATCACAACCAATTCATTGTTGAAAGGAAAGCATTATTATTATTAGCATTATTACAGTAGAGTCTCACTTATCCAAGCTAAACGGGCCGGCAGAAGCTTGGATAAGGGATTAAGGAAAAGCCTATTAAACATCAAATTAGGTTATGATTTTACAAATTAAGCACCAAAACATCATGTTATGCAACAAATTTGACAGAAAAAGCTGTTCAATACACAGTAATGTTATGTTGTAATTACTGTATTTACAAATTTAGCACCAAAATATCACAATATATTGAAAACATTGACTACAAAAATGGCTTGGATTATTCAGAGGCTTGGATAAGCGAGGCTTGGATAAGTGAGACTCTACTGCATTATTATTATTATTATTATTATTATTATTATTATTATTATTATTATTTACTAGCCTAGGTACCTAGCCCAGGACAATAAACCCAGACGTCATGACCAATTCATTGTTGAAAGGAAAGCATTATTATTATTATTATTATTATTATTATTATTATTATTATTATTACTACTACTACTACTACTACTACTACTATTTTATTATTATATGCTAGTTTGGGTACCCGGTCTTGCCCAGGTTATTTGAAAAAGTCAATTTTAAATTGTACCAAATGCATAAGGTTGTGGGTGAACTACAACTTACATCATACCAGGTGAACCCCAAGAAACTCAGTACATAAAGTTTGTTATGTTGGGCATGTTTACACTAGATGCATCATCAATGGTTTTCAGTGTGCTCCCTGGCTATAGGGTGAACTACAACTCCCAGAAAGGAAAGTCAGTTCCCGCAAACCCCTCCAGTAATCAAATTTTGGCACATCAGGTATGTGTGCCAAGTTGGGTCCAGATCCATTGGTGTTTGGGTTCAAAACTCACCAGTATTCAAATGTGGGCATATCTCCTTAGCAGAGAGGAGTGGACGAACTTTGCAAACTTGCAAGTTCTTCTTATCGGGTTGCTAAGAAACTGCAGAAGTCGGTGGCTGCTGTGTGTGGGCAGGTCCATCTGACCACGACAGAACTCAAAGCGAGATAAAAGTAGCCTAGGCTATTGTAAAAGATTAAATTTTCTAGTAATGATGATCCATCTCCAAAGCAGCAGTCAAGAGGGGGAATGGACTTACTCAACTGGTAGAACTAGTTTGAGGTTGACCTTCAAGTCAACTCCAACTCATGATGAATCAATTGTAGGGTTTCTGCTGTCACGTTCCTCTATGGGCAAAAGAGGTAAATACCCAAGAGCATGTCTGTCCTTGGAAGCTAAGCAGGATCAGCCCTGGTTAGTGCTTGGATGGGATACCAGACATTTAGGGGAAAACCACCGAAGTCTTCCTTGCCTATGAAATGTATAGTATCACCTTAAGTTGATAGGTGGCTAGAAGGCATATAAATACACACATACACAAACCTGAGTATCCTAAAGGCACTAGATCTTGGAAGCTAAGCAGAGTCAGCCCTGGGTAGTGCTTGGATGGGATAGCAGACATTTAGGGGAAAACCACCTATGAAATGTATAGTATCACCTTAAGTTGATAGGTGGCTAGAAGACATATAAATACACACATACACAAACCTGAGTATCCTAAAGGCACTAGATCTTGGAAGCTAAGCAGGGTCAGCCCTGGTTAGTGCTTTGATGGGATACCAGACATTCAGAGGAAAACCACCAAAGTCTTCCTTGCCTATGAAATGTATAGTATCACCTTAAGTTGATAGGTGGCTAGAAGGCATATAAATACACAAACCTGAGTATCCTAAAGGACTAGATCTTGGAAGCTAAGCAGGGTCAGCCCTGGTTAGTGTCTGGATGGGAGAGTGCCAACCCTACAAATCTCAACAGGTGACTTTAAGTCGCATAATAATAATAATAATAATAATAATAATAATAATAATAATAATAATAATAATAATAATTTATTTGTATACCCTGCATACAGTTTTGGAGGAGATTTTTTAGAGCGTCCACTTAACAATCCTAACATTGCCCCTCCCAAATAACACTGTGTAACACATTTTTGTCCCTGGGTTATACATGTCATTTCGTAATTGGTTCTATCATTAAAAAAATGGAGAAAAGTTTATTCAACTGCCCAAAACTTTGTTTTAGTGGGGCATCCTGCAGCAAATTTTGCTCTAGTTTTCCAGTGAATCTCTTTTAGAGTCTCAGCCAATTCAACATAGCTTGTGTTAGCCACAAAAACAAAGCTTCTGGAATAGAAATTTATTATTATTATAATATAATAATAATAAATAGAGTAAAATAATACATATACAGTAGAGTCTCACTTATCCAAGCCTCCCTTATCCAAGCCTCTGGATAATCCAAGCCATTTTTCTAGTCAATGTTTTCAATATATCATGATACTAGCTGTGCCCGGCCACGCATTGCTGTGGCAAAGTGGTGGTGGTATTGTAAGTTATCTTTTTATTTATTATATTTTATTATTTTCTTGTATTATTTTTAGTTATTTTTTGTTATTATAGTATTTTATTGTATTAATTTTTTAGTATTTTTAATTATTTTTCGTGTTTTTATTATTTTTATTGGGTTGCTAGGAGACCAAGTTGGAGGAGCTTAGCCTTCTAACTGGCAGCAATTGGATAAAAGCAATTATTCCTCTCTCTCTCTAATTAGGACTTTATTTTTCTTTTCTTTTTGTTGTATCAACCTAGAGCCGTGGATGATGGGTTGTGTTGTCAAATTTTGAGGTTGGGGGGCCTGTAGTTTTGTTGTTTTGTGGGTCGCCGTGATGCCATCACTCTTATATATATATATAGATTTTGGTGCTGAAGTCATAAATACAGTAATTACAACATAATATTACTGCGTATTGAACTGCTTTTTCTGTCAAATTTATTGTATAACATGATGTTTTGGTGCTTAATTTGTAAAATCATAACCTAATTTGATATTTAATAGGCTTTTCCTTAACCCCTCCTTATTATCCAAGATATTCACTTATCCAAGCTTCTGCTGGCCTGTTTAGCTTGGATAAGTGAGACTCTACTGTAATAATAATTAATGGAGTAAAATAATAAATGTATTACATATGCTTGAGTATTAGCCAACCCGAATATAAGCCAACCAGGACCAGGACCCAAGTATAAGCCGAGGAGGGCTTTTTCAGTTTTAAAAAAGGGCTGAAAAACTCTGCTTATACTCGAGTATATACGGTATTGTAAGGACCGCACCATTAAACAGGAAATAACACTTTCAAACCAGGAACAGAGTCCCCCCTCTCCCCCCAGATTTTGTTACATAGTGTAATAACAGAAAGCAACCAGGGATGCAGAATGTTACGTACTTGCTAGTCACTTCAATGGAAAGGCAACAATGAATGGTTTTCTGGAGTCCATAATGGGCAAAGTAACTGGTAAAACGTCAGTTTCTGAGCCGTGGGAGGGATCGGTGACTTATTGGTGTGAACTTGGAAGATCCTGGTTCTATTTTGGAGGCGACTAAAGCTCCACACCTGGATGGCACCTTTCGAGATCAACTCGAAATCCGGTGTGAATCCGGCACCCGCTGCTGTTGCAAGAGAGGCTCGGCTGGCATCCACGTTGCCAAGAGACTGGCATAGTTTCGGTTTGCCCTTGCCTATCTCCTCCTCCAACGTGTCAAACTTAACCACATTCTCCACCGGACTCAAAATTGTTAATGTGGGATTTTTGTATTAGTGGTGTTTAAATGAAATTTGTGTCTAGCATGTATTGCATCATCCAGGAAATGCTATAGTGTGTAAAGAGTTAATTTGGTAAGAAGCTGTATTGACCTTGGATATGTGGTTGGAGCCAGATAGGAGTGTCCAGACTACAAGTGTGTTTGTATATAGCTGATTGCATCAGATGAGATCTGTTCTGCCTGCTTAGAAGATCTGTGCTGTTTGCCTAGAGCAGGGGTCCCCAAACTTTTAAAGCAGAGGGCCGGTCCACAATCCTTCAGACTATGGAGGGGCCGAATTATCATTTGGAAAAAAACCGGACAAATTCCTATGTACACTGCACATGTCTTATTTGTAGTGCAAAACAACAACAACAATGAAAGAACAATACAATATTTAAAAATGAAAACAATTGTAACCAGCATAAACCTATCAAGATTTCAATGGGAAGTGTGGGCCTGCTTCTGGCCAATGAGATAGTCAAGTGAATTAGGATTGTTGTTGTTGTTGTGTGCCTTCAAGTCATTTTAGACTTTGGGCGAGCCTAAGTCTAACATTATTTATTTATTTATTTATTTACTACATTTATTTATTACATCTATATCCCGCTCTTCTCACCCTGAAGGGGACTCAGAGCAGCTGTATGTACATACAATATATTATATTATTAGCATAGCACAATATTAGCATTATATATTACCATATTGAACGATACCACTATACTGTAATATTATATGTAATATACAACATATAATTAATATTATGATATGGTATCATTATTAATATTATATTGTATAACATAATATTATTATCAATATCATATGTATATACAATATATTATATTATTTAAAATGATATAAAATATTATATTATAAAACTGATGGCGGGGCCAGGTAAATGACCTTGGAGGGCTGCATCCGGCCCCCAGGCCTTACTTTGGGGACCCCTGCACTATACTGTAATATTATATGTAATATATAACATATAATTAATATTATTATATGGTATTAGTATTATATTGTATAACATTATAATATTATTATCAATATTATATGTAAATACAATATATTATTAAAAATGATATAAAATATTATATTATAAAACTGAGGGCGGGGGCCAGGTAAATGACCTTGGAGGGCCGCATCCGGACCCCGGGCCTTAGTTTGGGGACCCCTGGCCTAGAGTGAAAGTCCTGTGTCTATTGTCTGCAAGTCTGTTTGTCTTGTTCAGTAAACTTTGTAAATGTTTTTTACATTGTCTCTGACGTTCCATTCGTTTTGCGCTCAACTGATGTCATTCATCTGCTGCTACGCTGTGCGCATTACTCTGATAAAAATAACTGCGGCTTCACACATACCGAGATCCACATTGCGCAGGTGGGCTGCGTTCTCAGGTTCTTGGACGGAGTGGGCGCTCGAAAGCTGTGGCAGATGTCCGTTCTCAAGGATTTTTTTGCTTTTAAAATCAACAAATCTTTTACATTCTAGGATACATCAACACAAGTGATGGCCAACCTATGACACGCGTGTCAGCACTGACACACCTAGCCATTTTTGCTGACACGCTGCCGCATGCAGATTGATTGGATGACTAATGTCTTTTGTGGCAAAATTTGGTGTGATTTGATCCAGTGGTTTTGTAGTTTACTCCATGGGAATTACACACACACACACACACACATATATATAATCATTCTATTATTATTCTATTATTATTGTAGTATATGCAGCTCCGAAAGACAGTTGCATCTGTCAAGTAGGGAAATTTAGGTACGCTTTATGCGGGAGGCTAATTTAACTACAGTAGAGTCTCACTTATCCAACACTCACTTATCCAACATTCTGGATTATCCAACGCATTTTTGTAGTCAATGTTTTCAATACATCGTGATATTTTGGTGCTAAATTTGTAAATACAGTAATTACTACATAGCATTACTGCGTAATGAACTACTTTTTCTGTCAAATTTGTTGTATAACATGATGTTTGGGTGCTTAATTTGTAAAATCATAACCTAATTTGATGTTTAATAGGCTTTTCCTTAATCCCTCCTTATTATCCAATATATTTGTTTATCCAACTTTCTGCCGGCCCGTTTATGTTGGATAAGTGAGACTCTACTGTAATTTAGAACATCATAAAAACTGCCAGCAAAACACGAGGAAAGGAATGAGGAAGTACAGCCACTAGTGGACAGTGAAGCAACAGCTCCCCTTGTGGCCGGAATCGTGAAGCTGGGAAAAAAAAGTTAAATGCCTCTGTGTCTGTCTATATATGTCTGTTGGCATTGAATGTTTGCCATATATGTGTTCATTGTAATCCGCCTTGAGTCCTCTTCAGAGTGAGAAGGGCGGAATATAAATACTGTAAATAAATAAATAAATAGTATATTATTATATTATTACTATTATATTATTATGATATTCATTGTTCATGACTACATTGAAACTACAATAGAGAGAAATCAGTGTGGAAATTGCAAGAGGTACCATAGATGGTTGTATATGGAAATAATGGTAGTAAATAGTTTTTGATTTATTAAATACAGTTATATATTACAATTATATATTTTTGTTTTTTAAACTATATATATTGTGAAATTATGGGTTTTTTCTCGAAGTGACACACCACCCAAGTCATGCTAGGTTTTTTGGTGAATTTTGACACACCAAGCGCAAAAGGTTGCCCATCATTGATCTACACTATCGTTTGATAGCTCAAATGTTGCACTGGCGCAATGTCATGGGATCCTGGGAGCCGGGGATGTGATGTGGGCTTGTTTTGCTCATAACTCGGCTCGTATGTGGCGTTTGCTTCCTACTTCTGCTTTCTTTCTGGTTGAGAAGTGTGTGGTCTCCGGTCGAAGGCGTTCAAGGTTTGGTGAAAGGAAAGACATTGTGTACTTGGGTGAAGATCAAGGCTGTTGCTAAAAAAACAGCAACAACAACAACCTCTTTCTTAGAAGCATGGCCCTATCTCACCAAGTTCCCTTGCTGAGATAGGGCGGAATACAAATAAAGTTTTTGTTTTTATTATTGTTGTTGTTGTTGTTGTTATTGTTGTTATTATTATATTTAAAGGTAAAAGTACAGGTTTCCCCTGACGTTCAGTCGTGTCCAACTCTGTGGGTTGGTGCTCATCTCCATTTCTAAACCGAAGAGCCGACGTTGTTCGTAGACACCTCCAAGGTCATGTGGCCGGCATGACTGCATGGAGCGCTGTTACCTTCCCGCCAGAGTACTCTACTCACATTTGCATGTTTTCGAACTGCTAGGTTGGCAGAAGCTGGAGCTAACAGCAGGTGCTCACTCCGCTCCCCGGATTCGAACCTGCGACCTTTCGGCCTGCAAATTTTATTATTATTCCAATTATTATATTATTATTATAAATACTATTATACTATGTAACAACAACAAGTCGCCTGTTTAAAACTTTGTGTTTGTGTTTTCAAACACGATAAATAAATACTAGGTGACAAAATTTCAAAATGTTCTGTTCCTGGTCTGAAAGTGTTATTTCCTGTTGAATTATATGGTGCTTACTTTGAAAGGTCGGCGGTTCGAATCCGGGGAGCAGGGGGAGCTCCCGCTGTTAGCTCCAGCTTCTGCCAACCTAGCAGTTCGAAAACATGCAAGTGTGAGTAGATCAGTAGGTACTGCTCTGACGGGAAGGTAACAGTGTTCTATGCAGTCATGTCAGTGGCTACATGACCTTGGAGGTGCCTACGGACAACACCGGCTCTGCAGCTTAGAAATGGAGATGAGCACCCTCCCCCAGAGTGTGAGTAGATCAATAGGTACCGCTTCGACGGGAAGGTAACGGTGCTTCATGCATTCATGCCCATGGCCACATGACCTTGGAGGTGTCTACGGACAACGCCGGCTCTTTGGCTTAGAAATGAAGATGAGCACCAAACCAGAGTTGGACACGACTGGACTTCATGTCCTACCCCCAGTGTCTCGCCAGATGGAATTGATGGAAAGTCTTGATGGTTGAGATGCCTTCAAAAACAGGTCTCAGTGGAGTCTATTTTGGCCTCTTCTCTGCTGCCAGAGGACCATTTTTGTCTCTTCTCTTGCCTTCCTTGGACATCCTTTGAAAGCCAGGGTGTCGGGCTCGCTGAGCTACTTTTCTGTCAACAGTCAATATTTCTCTCCCTCTTTTTTAAATATGCAAACTGGCGTGTTTACATTGGTCCGTTGCTGGGATGCTCCCGGCTGGGCTCTAATGCCATGTTTGGACAGCAGTCTGGAACATGGAGGTGGCTGATCTCCTGCCGCCTTTGCAGAAATGAATTTTTTTTGTGAGTTTCTGTCTTTTTGGCAAGTTTGTAGCTTCCCCAATTCCAGAGAACATACCCAACATTATGTCTACAGAGACCAGCCTTTAGTTGGCTTCTTTCGTTGGCAAAGAGGAATATTACCTCGTTTCCCAGGAATAGTAACTGTCCGGATTGCTGTGAGTTTTCCAGGCTGTATGGCCATGTTCCAGAAGCATTCTCTCCTGACGTTTCGCCCACATCTATGGCAGGCATCCTCAGAGGTTGTCAGGTCTGTTGGAAACTAGACAAGTGGGGTTCATACTATATATACTCGAGTATAAGCCTAGTTTTCAGCCCTTTTTTTAAGACTGAAAAAGCCCCCCTCGGCTTATACTCAGGTGAGGGTCCTGGTTGGCTTATATTTGGGTCAGCTTATACTTGGAGCCTCCGGTGGCCTAGGGGATAAAAACCTTGTGACTTGAAGGTTGGGTTGCTGACCTGAAGGCTTCTAGGTTCGAATCCCACCCGGGGGGAGCGTGGATGAGCTCCCTCTGTCAGCTCCAGCTCCATGCGGGGACATGAGAGAAGCCTCCCACAAGGATGGTAAAACATCAAAACATCCGGGCGTCCCCTGGGCAACGTCCTTGCAGACGGCCAATTCCCTCACTCCAGAAGCAACTCCGGTTGCTCCTGACACGGAAAAAAAGCTTATACTCGAGAATATATGGTACATTTATTATTTTTCTCTATTATTATTTGTATTATTACATTTATTTTTTCTCTATTATTGTTGCTATTACATTTATTTTACTCTATTTTTATTATTATTAATAATGCATTTATTATTTCACTCTGATCTTATTACTGTATTATTATTATTGCATTTATTATTTTACTCTAATTTATTATTACATGTACAGCATGTAGAGTCTCACTTATCCAAGCTAAACGGGCTGGCAGAAGCTTGGATAAGCAAATATCTTGGATAACAAGGAGGGATTAAGGGAAAGCCTATTAAACATCAAATTAGGTTATGATTTTACAAATTAAGCACCAAAACATCATGTTATACAACAAATTTGACAGAAAAAGTAATTCAGTACGCAGTAATGTTATGTTGTAATTACTGTATTTACAAATTTAGCACCAAAATATCATGAGAGAGATAGGGCAGGGTACAAAGGAAGCTGTTGATGATGATGATGATGATGATGATGATGATGATTATAAAGTTATTGTTGCTTTTCCACTTATATAGTTTACTGTTTTTCTTTGAAATACAGTAAATATTCAAAACATTTAACCCACCGATGCCTCAATTAATGTAATTTTATTGGTATCTAATTTTATTTTTGAAATTTACCAGTACCTGCTGCATTTCCCACCCTCGGCTTATACTCGAGTCAATAAGTTTTCCCAGTTTTTTGTGGCAAAATTAGGTGCCTCAGCTTATATTCGGGTCGGCTTATACTCGAGTATATATGGTACATGTAATATAAATATACAATTAAAATAGTGTATTATTGTTATAATTGGCATTATATGAGTCCACACACTAATGCAATTTCACACTGCATTATATGGCAGTGCAGACAGAGCCATTGAAACCCTGAAGCCGAAGCCAACAGTACTAACAGCAGCCGTGTCTCCGTTTTTTACTGGGAGCAGGTCTTTTGCAAAGCTAACTGGTCCTAATTACTGCCTCGCAAGGAGCTCTCAATTCCTTGGCATGAGGACGGAGGCAAAAGAATAAATATTACTGGGTTGTTGTATGTCTTTCGGGCTGTGTGGCCATGTTCCAGAAGCATTCTCTCCTGACGTTTCGCCCACATCTATGGCAGGCATCCTCAGAGGTTGTGAGGTATGGAGAAAACTAAGCAAAGAGGTTAATATATATCTGTGGAAAGTCTAGGGTGAGAGAGGTCAGTGTGAATGTTGTGTAGTTAATCACTTTAATTAGCATTGAAAAGCTTATCTGCTGTCTTCTTCCTGCCTCTGGGGCATCCTTTGTTTAGAGTCGTTAACTGCCCTAGGTTGATTCATGTCTGGAAATCCTCTGTTTTCAGAGTATTGCTTTTTATTTACTGTTCTGATTTTTGAGTTTTTTAATACTGGTAGCCAGATTTTGTTCATTTTCATGAAATATTACTGTTTCAAATCCAGAAGTGTTGGGAGATGCTTCCCTTCGAGGCGAACGCAATATATTCCCATCGTCGCCCAGCTCCAGTTCCGACTGTTTCCAACGAGGCTTCGGAGTCGCTTGGCTTAATTTGAAACGATTTTTGTGCAAAGTGCTTAAAAATCCCTTTAATTCCCCTCCTGCCAAGAATCACACCAAAGGAAACGATGTTGCTAGGAGACCCGCCGAAATCCAGGAACGGCAGAACGGGATTGCTATTGAGAGAGACAATGCCGGCTTCTAATATTTGGCTTCGGCATTGTGTGCCTGGATGCCCGTTTCCTCGTGTGCCAACCTTCGATATTAATACGAGAAAGAGTATCAAAGATCAGGCATCAATATAGATCTCATCTCCTATTTATTCCACAATGATATATGTACAATCAGCTCTTTCATATCGACAGATTCTGTATTCATGCATCCAACCATCCACGGCTTGGAAATATATATACAGTAGAGTCTCACTTATCCAAGCTAAATGGGTTGGCAGAAGCTGGGATAAGCGAATATCTTGGATAATAAAGAGGGATTAAGGAAAAACTTGTTAAACATCAAATTAGGTTATGATTTTACAAATTAAGCGCCAAAACATCATGTTATACAACAAATTTGACAGAAAAAGTAGTTCAATACACAGTAATGTTATGTTGTAATTACTGTATTTACGAATTTAGGAATAAATATCACGATATATTGAAAATATTGACTACAAAAATGGCTTGTATAAGTGAGGCTTAGATTAGTGAGACTCTACTGTAATTACTTAACTAGTTACTTGCAATTAATTACTTTCTGTGTGATTAAAGGTGACAGGAAAGCGCAGTAGCCAGCAGAGCGTGGAACTGAACTACAGCTAACTAGTTACTTTTAATTAATTACTTTCTGTGTGGATGAAGGTAAAGTGAGAGTGCCCCATCCGTTAGTGGTCAGCAGAGCCTGGAACTGATAAGTTAGAGACAACTAGTTATTTTCAATTAATTACTTAACTAGTTACTTTCAATTAATTACTTTCTGTGTGATTAAAGGTGACAGGAAAACGCAGTAGCCATCAGAGCGTGGAACTGAACTACAGCTAACTAGTTTCTTTTAGTTAGTTACTTTCTATGTGGATGATGGTAAAGTGAGAGTGCCCCATCCGTTAGTGGTCAGAAGAGCCTAGAACGGATAAGTTACAGACAACTAGTTACTTTCAATTAATTACTTAACTAGTTACTTGCAATTAATTACTTTCTGTGCGATTAAAGGTAAAAGAAAGCGCAGTAGCCAGCAAAGCGTGGAACTGAACTACAGCTAACTAGTTACTTTTAATTAATTACTTTCTGTGTGGATGAAGGTAAAGTGAGAATGCCCCATCCGTTAGTGGTCAGCAGAGCCTGGAACCAATAGGTTACAGACAACTAGTTATTTGCAATTAATTACTTTCTGTGTGATTAAAGGTGACAGGAAAGCACAGTAGCATCAGAGCGTGGAACTGAACTACAGCTAACTAGTTACTTTTAATTAATTACTTTCTGTGTGGATGAAGGTACAGTGAGAGTGCCCCATCCGTTAGTGGTCAGCAGAGCCTGGAACTGATAAGTTAGAGACAACTAGTTATTTTCAAGTAATTACTTAACTAGTTACTTTCAATTAATTACTTTCTGTGTGGATGAAGGTACAGTGAGAGTGCCCCATCTGTTAGTGGTCAGCAGAGCCTGGAACGGATAAGTTACAGACAATTACTTACTTACTTAATTACTTTCTCTGTGGATGAAGGCAAAAGGTGTTTATTATGCTCTCTAGCTGTAGGGTGAACTACAACTCCCACTATGGTCATTGCCTTCAAACATCTCCAGTAGGTTGAGTTACCCATGATGGTTCTGTGTGCCAAGTTTGGTCCAGGTCCATCATCAGTGGAAGTTATAGTTTCTCTGGTTATGGGTGAACTACAACTCCCAGAAAGGAAGGTCAGTTCCCTAACCCTAACTCAAACCCCTCCAGTAATCAAATTCCAGCATATCAGGTCTATGTGTCAAGTTGGGTCCAGTTTGGGTTCACAGTGTTCTCTGGATGTAGGTGAACTACAACTCCCAAAATCAAGGGAATTTTCCCCAAAGACCTCCAGTCTTTTTTGCTGGTCATGGGGCCTCTGTGTGCCAAGTTTGGACCAAATATTTTTGGAGCATCACAATGTGTATATCCAATCAATGGATAATGATATTCTATGATATTCACTGAGCTGATTGATTGGTTGGTTGGTTGATTGATTGATTGACTATTTATTTGTCACGACACTAAAATTTTCCTCTTTTCTCTCTCTTGATTTCCTAGCCATCAAGGTGAGTTGCGTGGGATCTTGCGGGGTTTCCAACAAGATCAACGACACGGCCTGGACGGTGGAGGAGCAGTATTTCAACACCACGCTCTCGCTGGCCGACAAAGGTAAGAGGGACCGGATGGGATGGGCAAAGCCCTCCCAACAGATGGCCATCCAGCTTTTGCTTGACAATAATAGTAGTAGTAGTAATAATAATAATAATAATAATAATAATAATAATAATAATAATAATAACTAGCTGTGCCCAGCCATGCGTTGCTGTGGCGAAGTCTGGTGGTATGGGAAATAAAGTATTGAGGAATTGGTGGTAGTTAAGGTCAAGGGTAAAGGTTTTCCCCTGTAGAGTAAAATCTCACTTATCCAACATTCGCTTATCCAATGTTCTGGATTATCCAATGCAGTCTGCCTTTTAGTAGTCAATGTTTTTGTAGTCAGTGTTTTTAATTCATTGTGATATTTTGGTGCTAAATTTGTAAATACAGTAATTATTACATAGCATTACTGCGCATGGAACTACTTTTTCTGTCAAATTTGTTGTATAACATGATGTTTTGGTGCTTAATTTGTATAATGATTACCTAATTTGATGTTTAATCGGCTTTTCCTGAATCCCTTCTTATTATCCAACATATTCACTTATCCAACGTTCTGCCAGCCTGTTTATGAGTGAGACTCTACTGTCTATTTATAATCTTATATTATCTGCTTAGAACTGGATTATATGAGGCCCCTTCTACACAGCTGGATAAAATGCACACTGAAGTGGATTATATGGCAGTGTGGAGTCCAGATAATCCAGTTCAAAGCAGATAATATAAGATTATAAATGGGTTATATTGCTATGTGGAAGGGTCTTGAGTCTACACTGCCATATAATTCAGTTCACATCTCCTAATCTGTATTTTATAGGCAGTGTGGAAGAGGCCTAAGTGAGGCCTAACTCTGCCTGTCCCCTGGGCTGAGTGGGTTGCTAGGAGACCAAGCTTAGCCTTCTAACTGGCAACAATTGGATAAAAACAATTCTTCCTCTCCCTTTAATTAGGACTTTATTTTTCTTTTCTTTTTGTTGTATGAATGCAGAGGCATGGATGAGGGGTTGGGCTGCCAAGTTTAGTGTTTCTGGGATGTGTAGTTTCGTTGTTTTGTCCTAGGCCGAAATTTCATTACCCTTTTATATATATAGATAGAATCATTGAATCCTAGAGTTGGAAGGGATCCCCAAAGGCCTTCCAATCCCTCCTAACAGATAGCCACCCAGCCAATGTTTAATAGTAGTAGTAGTACTACTACTACTACTAATAATAATAATAATAGAATCCCAGAGATGAAAAAGATCATCTGCTATGCAGGACGACACTGTCCAATCCCTCCTGACAGATGGTCATCCAGCCCTTGCTTAGTAGTAGAATAATAGAATTCTAGAGTTGGAAGAGACCTCAAAGCACCCCCGACAGATGGCCATCCAGCCTCTGCATGACAACAACAACAACAGAATCATTGAATTCTAGAGTTGTAAGGGACCCCCAAAGGCCATCCAATCCCTCCTGACAGATAGCCACCCAGCCTCTGTTTCATAACAATGCTACTACTACTACTACTACTACTAATAATAATAATAATAATAATAGAATCCTAGAGATGGAGGAGATCCCCTGCTATGCAGGACGACACCATCCGATCCCTCCTGACAGATGGCCATCCAGCCCTTGCTTAGTAGTAGTAGCAATAATAATAATAATAATAATAATAATAATAATAATAATAATAATAATAATAATGGAATCATAGAAAACTAGAGTTGGAAGGGACCCCCAAAGGCCATCCAATCCCTCCTGACAGATAGCCACCGAGCCTCTGTTTAATGATAATAATAATAATAATAATAATAATAGAATAGAATCCTAGAGATGGAAGAGATCCCCTGTTATGTAGGACGGCACCATCCGATCCCTCCTGACAGATGGTCACCCAGCCCTTGCTTAATAGTGCTAGTAGTAGTAACAATAATAATATATAATAATAATAATGGAATCATAGAAAACTAGAGTTGGAAGGGACCCCAAAAGGCCATCCAGTCCAGCCCCTTTCTGCCACAAGGGCACCATCCGATCCCTCTTGACAGATGGTCACCCAGCCCTTGCTTAATAGTAGTAGTAGTAGTAACAATAATAATAATGATGATGATGATGATGATGATGATGATGGAATCATAGAAAACTAGAGTTGGAAGGGACCCCAAAAGGCCATCCAGTCCAGCCCCTTTCTGCCACAAGGGCACCATCCGATCCCTCTTGACAGATGGTCACCCAGCCCTTGCTTAATAGTAGTAGTAGTAGTAACAATAATAATAATAATAATAATAATAATAATAATAATAATAATAATAATGGAATCATAGAAAACTAGAGTTGGAAAGGACCCCCAAAAGGCCATCCAGTCCAGCCCCTTTCTGCCACAAGGGCACCATCCGATCCCTCTTGACAGATGGTCACCCAGGCCTTGCTTAATAGTAGTAGTAGTAGTAACAACAACAACAACAATAAAAATAATAATAATGATGGAATCATAGAAAGCTAGAGTTAAAAAGGACCCCCAAAGGCCATCCAGTCCATCCCCTTTCTGCCACAAGGGCACCATTTGATCCCTTCTGACAGGTGGCCATCCATATTTTGTAAAGGTTCAAGCTTTGTAAAAGAATCCCATCACAAAACCGTGTTACATAATGCAATTCTTCATTATTCCTGGGCAGGGGCATTTATATATCGGACCCACACATACACAAACACACATCCCCCCTTAAAGGAGGCCTCCCTTGAAACTGGTCGGCCTCAGACAGTGCGGCTTTGTTAGTCCAGGTACCGCGGGCGGGGAGAGGGATTTTGGCTGACACATGGTGACGGGTGGGAGGGAAGGGGCCGAGAGGGTGCGTCAAACCGGCTTGGTGGCTTCAGCTGTGGTTCCGGACTTTGCGGAAATGAAACTTCTTGTCGTTTAAGAGCAAAAAACAACACTGCTCTGATCCGCAAACCATACAAGGCAAGGAACCCGTTTTCTGCTCTGGTGTCTGGTCCTGGTTTCTTGTCCTCTTACCGTATTTCTCTTTAACACCACCAATGCAGCAGTCATCCTTTTCTCCTTTGTTAATGCCCTGAGTACTATTACTATGAACAACAACAACACTTTATTTGTAACCTGCCCTCTTTCCCCAGTTCCAACGAGTAACAATAATGGCAAACATTCAATGCCTAAAACAAACAAGCAAACAACAATTCAGGTCAAAAGCAATAAATAAAATAATCTCGACATCTAGACACATAATAAAAGTGAAAATATGTATGCATGGGTGTGGCTGGTGTGCCCACTTACACAGACAAGCTCCTGCTTCCACGATAATAATAATAATAATAATAATAATAATAATAATAATAATAAGCACCAAAATATCACGATATATTGAAAACATTGACTCCAAAAATGAGTTGGATAATCCAGAATGTTGGATAAGCGAGTGTTGGATAAGTGAGACTCTACTGTAATTACTACATAGCATTACTGCCAAATTTGTTATATAATATGATGTTTTGGTGCTTAATTTGGATAACGATTACCTAATTTGATGTTTAATCGGTTTTTCCTGAATCCCTTCTTATTATCCAACATATTCACTTATCCTGCCGGCCGGTTTATGTTGGATAAGTGAGACTCTACTGTAATTACTACATAGCATTACTGCCAAATTTGTTGTATAATATGATGTTTTGGTGCTTAATTTGGATAATGATTACCTAATTTGATGTTTAATCGGTTTTTCCTGAATCCCTTCTTATTATCCAACATATTCACTTATCCTGCCGGCCGGTTTATGTTGGATAAGTGAGACTCTACTGTATATTGATAATCTTATATTATTGCTTAGAACTGGATTATATGAGGCCCCTTCTTCACAGCTGTATAAAATGCACTCTGAAGTGGATTATCTGGCAGTGTGGACTCAAGATAATCCAGTTCAAAGTAGATAATATAAGATTATAAATGGGTTATATAGCTGTGTGGAAGGGCCTTGAGTCTACACTGCCATATAATCCAGTGCAAATTAGATAATCTGTGGAAGAGGCCTAAGTGAGGCCTAAGTCTGCCTGTCCCCTAACTGAACCCTGGCTGTCCCTTGGCTGAGTTGGTTGCTAGGAGACCAAGTGGGCAGAGATTAGCCCTCTAAACTGGCAGCAATTGGATAAAAACAATTATTGCTCTCCCTCTAATTAGAACTTTCTTTTTCTTTTCCTTTTGTTGTATCAACCTAGTGGCGTGGATGATGGGTTGTGTTGTCAAATTTCGAGGTTGGCGGGCCTGTAGTTTTGTTGTTTTGTGGGGTGTCGTGATGCCATCACTCATTTATATATAGATAGATGTGATCCGCCCTGAGTCCCCTTTGGGGTGAGAAGGGAGGAATATAAATACTGTAAATAAATTAATAATAATAATAATAATAATAATAATAATAATAATAATACAACAATAACTTTATTCTTACACCCCGCGACCATCTCTGAAAAGAGACTCAGAGCGGCTTACATAATGAGCATTCCACCAAAGCTGGAATTGGACCAAACTTGGAACACAGAGTCCCCATGACCAGCAAAAAATCCAGAAGGGCTTTGGGGGAATTTCACCTTGATTTGGGGGAGTTGTAGTTCACCTCCATCCAGAGAGCACTGTGAACCCAAACACGGATGGATCTGGACCCAACTTGGCACACAGTCCTGAGATGCCAGCAGTGCAACTGTATGCCTCGAAATGTAGTGAAAGTTCCTCCTTCGAAGGCTTTTAAACAGAGGCTGGATGGCCACCTGTCTGGGGGTGCTTTGAATGCAATTTTCTTGCTTTTTGGCAGGGGGGGGGGGGGTTGGACTGGATGGCCCATAAAATCTGTTCCAACTCTGAGTCTATATCCCAGAATCTAATCTCAGATTATCTGCTTTTTGGATTATATAAATCGATACTCATATATGATCTACTGGGGAGGGCCTTCTCTCGGTCCCCCATCACCCGCGTAAGAACGCTTGACGGAAACACGGGAGAAGGCCTTTTCGGTGCCTGCTCCCAGGCTATGGAACTCTCTCCCAAGAGAAACCCGCATGGCTCATTCCTACTAGCCTTCCACAAGCATGCCAAGACCTTTTTCTGCCAAAATGCTTTTGAGGAAGGTTATGGGGCCACAGTGGTGCATCGGGTTAAACTGCTGAGCTGCTGAACTTGCTGACTGGAAGGTTGGCAGTTCGAATCCATGAGACTGGGTGAGCTCCCATTGCTAGCCCCAGCTTCTGCCAAGCTAGCAGTTTGAAAATATGCAAATATGATTAGTTACCACTCAAGAGGGAAGGTAATGGCAATCCATGCAGTCATGCTGGCCACATGACCTTGGAGGTGTCTACGAACAATGCCTGCTCTTTGGCTTTGAAATGGAGATGAGCACCAAACCCCAGAGTTGGACACGACTAGACTTAATGTCAAGAGGAAACCTTTACCTCTGTGGCGCAAGCTGTGGCGCAAGCTGGTGAGCAGCCAGCTGCAGCCAGCTGAGACCAATCACTCTGACCAAGAGGTCATGAGTTCGAGGCCAGCTTGGAGCCTGTGTTTGTCTTCTGTCTTTGTTCTATGTCAAGGCATTGAAGTTTGCCTTGTATGTGTAATGTCATCCGCCCTGAGTCCCCTTCGGGGTGAGAAAGAAGGGCGGAATATAAATACTGCAAATAAATAAATAAATAATGCCGGAATTTGATTAGCGGAGGGGTTTTCTTAGGGGCCCCTGGTGGCACAGTGTGTTAAAGCACTGAGCTGCTGAACTTGCATACCAAAAGGTCCCAGGTTCAAATCCTGGGAGCGGAATGAGCGCCCGCTGTTAGCCCCAGCTCCTGCCAACCTAGCAGTTCAAAAACATCCCAATGTGGGTAGATCAATAGGTACCGCTCCGGAGGGAAGGTAACGGCGCTCCATGCAGTCATGCCAGTGGCTACACAACCTTGGAGGTGTCTACGGACAACGCCGGCTCTTCGGCTTAGAAATGGAGATGAGCACCAACACCCATAGTCGGACACGACTGGACTTAACGTCAGGGAAAACTTTACCTTTTTACCTTTGTTAGGAAATTGACCTTGGGTTGCTATGCTATATGGTGAGTCAGCCTAGCTGTTGGCATTTGGCACAGATACAGGTACACAATTTTGGTTCCTAGGTACAGTATCACAGGTGAGTCATTTGCTCCACCTGATGGTAAACGGAGGTGACGTCAGTTTGGAGTGAGTGTTTCCATTACTGGAGTCATTTGGCCGTGCTTTTTGCAATACCTGGCTTTGGAAAGAATTCATAGAATCATAGAAACAGTGCTGTTACCTTCCCGCAGAAGCACTACCTATTGATCTACTCACATTTGCATACCATTTCTAAGCCAAAAAGCCGGCGTTGTCCAGAGACACTTTCTAGATCACGGGTCCTCAAACTTTTAAAGCAGAGGGCCGGTCCACAACCCTTCAGACTGTGGAGGGGCCGAATTAGCATTTGGAAAAAAAACAAAAACGAACAAATTCCTATGCACACTGCACATGTCTTATTTGTAGTGCAAAACAGCAACAACAATGAAAGAACAATACAATATTTAAAAATGAAAACAATTGTAACCAACATAAACCTATCAGGATTTCAGTGGGAAGTGTGGGCCTGCTTCTGGCCAATGAGATAGTCAAGTGAATTAGGATTGTTGTTGTTGTTGTTGTGTGCCTTCAAGTCATTTCAGACTTTGGGCGAGCCTAAGTCTAAAATTATTTATTTATTCATTTACTACATTTATTTACTACATTTATATCCCACCCTTCTCACCCCGAAGGGGACTCGGAGCAGCTGTATGTACATACAATATATTATTAGCATAGCACAATATTAGCATTATATATTACTATATTGAATTATACCACTATACTGTAATATTATATGTAATATATAACATGCTAGCTGTGCCCGGCCACGCATTGCTGTGGCAAAGTGGTGGTGGCATTGGTTAAAAATTGTGTAATTTTTATTTGACGTTATTTGCAATTTTTTATTAATTTTATTGTAAGTTATATTTTTATTTATTATATTTTATTATTTTCTTGTATTATTTTTAGTTATTTTCTGTTATTATAGTATTTTATTGTATTAATTTTTAGTGTTTTTTATTATTTTTTATTGGGTTGCTAGGAGACCAAGTTGGAGGAGCTTAGCCTTCTAACTGGCAGCAATTGGATAAAAGCAATTATTCCTCTCTCTCTCTAATTAGGACTTTATTTTTCTTTTCTTTTTGTTGTATCAACCTAGAGGTTGGACTAGATGGCCCATGAGGTCTCTTCCAACTCTACTATTCTATGATTCTAGGTGTGGATGATGGGTTGTGTTGTCAAATTTCGAGGTTGGGGGGCCTGTAGTTTTGTTGTTTTGTGGGTCGCCGTGATGCCATCACTCTTTTATATATATAGATAATTAATATTATTATATGGTATTATTATTAGTATTATATTGTATACCATTATAATATTATTATCAATATTATAGGTATATACAATATATTATATTATTTAAAATGATATAAAAATATTTTATTATAAAACTGAGGGCGGGGGCCAGGTAAATGACCTTGGAGGGCCACATCCGGCCCCCGGGCCTTAGTCTGGGGACCCCTGTTCTAGATCATGTGACCAGCAAGACTGCATGGAGCACAGAAGCAGTACCTATTGATCCACTCACATTTGCATGTCTTCGAACTGCTAGGTTGGTAGAAGCTGGGGCTAAGAGTGGGTGCTCACTCTGCTCCCTGGATTCGAACCGCCGACCTTTCAGTCCGCAAGTTCAGCAGCTCAGTGCTTTAACACACTGCGCCACCGGGGGCTCCGATTATTATTATTATTATTGTTATTATTATTGTTATTATTATTTACTTCAGCTCCTCTATCTATCTATATATATATGGCACCTGACCTAGTTTGACTCACTTGGAAGTATGTGTGTATTATTATTATTATTATTATTATTATTGACTTCAGCTTCTATATATGGCACCTGACCTAGTTTGACGCACTTGGAAGTATATATATGTGTGTGTGTTATTATTATTATTATTATTATTATTATTATTATTAACTTCGGCTCATATATATATGTATATACAGTAGAGTCTCACTTATCCAAGCTAAATGGGCCGGCAGAACCTTGGATAACCGAATATCTTGGATAATAAGGAGGGATTAAGGAAAAGCCTATTAAACATCAAATTAGGTTATGATTTTACAAATTAAGCACCAAAACAACATGTTATACAACAAATTTGACAGACAAAGTAGTTCAATATGCAGTAATGTTATGTAGTAATTACTGTATTTACAAATTTAGCACCAAAATATCACAATGTATTGAAAACATTGACTACAAAAATGGCTTGGATAATCCAGAGGCTTGGATAAGCGAGACTTGGATAAGTGAGACTCTACTGTATATATATATATATATGGTACCTGACCTAGTTTGACTCACTTGGAAGTATATATGTGTGTGTGTGTGTGTGTCTAATAGTGGCTATGCAATTAGGGAAAGTCTTTTACGATGCCTCTTTCCTTCCAAGGATGAAACAGGTAGATTTTCTGTTTTGTTATTCAACCAGTTTTCCGGCAAATCAAAGAAAACACTCCGCTTTTTTTGCAAACCGGCTCAACCAGTTTGCTTTCAATGCAGTGGAACCAACCAGAGCCCAAGGGGATCGGCACATTTGCTTTGCAGCATCATTGCTCAAGGGCAGATAAGTCCAGAGTAAATCTGGAGTAAAGAGCGTGACTTTCTGTCTTTTCACCAGAATATACTCAGCCATAACCTTGGCAGGGACTCAACACAAACCTGGCTTTGTTTCCAAGAGCCTTGACTTTCACAGAATGGAATTCCCCTCTTCGAACCGTACAAGAAACCCCATAGGCCACCAAGCGCAACCCCCTTCCGCAAGGCGGAATGGCACAATCAAAGCCCTCCCAACAGATGGCCATCCAGCTTCTGCTCCAAAACTTCAAGAAAAGATGATTCTATCTCCATCCTTTGAATTGATCCATCTTGAAAGATCATAGGGTTGGAAGAGACCCCAGTCCAACCCCATTCCACCATGCGGAAGGACACAATCAAACCACTCCCGGCAGATGGCCATCCAGCCTCTGCTTCAAAACCTCAGTCACCATCCTTTGAATGGTTCCATCTTGAAAGATCATAGGGTTGGAAGAGACCCAAGCCCAACCCCATTCCGCCATGTGGAATGACACTATCAAAGCCCTCCCGCCAGATGGCCATCCAGCCTATGCTTCAAAACCTCAATCACCATCCTTTGAATGGATCCATCTTGAAAGATCATAGGGTTGGAAGAGACCCCAGTCCCACCCCATTCCGCCATGCAGAATGACACAAACAAATCACTCCCGGCAGATGGCCAGCCACCCTCTGCTTCAAAACTTCAAGAAAAGATGATTCTATCTCCATCCTTTGAATTGATCCATCTTGAAAGATCATAGGGTTGGAAGAGACCCCAGTCCAACCCCATTCCACCATGCAGAATGACACAAGCAAATCACTCCCTGCAGATGGCCATCCAGCCTCTGCTTCAAAACCTCAATCACCATACTTTGAATGGTTCCTCTTGAAAGATCATAGGGTTGGAAGAGACCCCAGTCCAACCCCATTCCGCCATGCGGAATGACACAAACCACTCCAGACAGATGGCCATCCAGCCTCTGCTTCAAAACCTCCAGAAAAGAAGATTCCATCCTCATCCTTTGAATGGTTCCATCTTGAAAGATCATAGAGTTGGAAGAGACCCCAAGGTCCTATCCAGTCCGGCGTGCAGAGTGACACAATCAAAGCCCTCCTGACAGATGGCCATCCAGACTCAACCTCAAAATCTCTGTTGTTTCCCCCCCCCCCCCCCCCCCCGAGGAGGTAGAAGCAGCTCACCAAAGGCAGACCTCTGAGTTATAAACTAAAAGTTATAAACTTTTGTAAACTAAGGTGTGTCTTTGAAAAATGGCATGCAAAGGAAAGGAGACAGCTCAGATAAATAGGTTTGGCCAGTTCAATTACGTTGAGGGTAAATAAGACCAAAGTCCGAAGCCTGTTTGCGTTCGACAGAGTCAGAAATTCCAGAGGATTCGCCAAGCAGGCTCTCAGAGCTTTGTAATTAGTTAATCTTGCCAGTTAAACTGCTTTATTTGTCTCTATACTCACCATATAATGTGGCTTCTAAGCAGGCTGTGCTTTGGCACAAAATATATTTCATAAGCAATAGCGGAAGCAGGTGGCTCAAGCCGATTTCCCGTGTTTCCTCCTTTGCATTAAAACTCTGCAAGTTTCCTGATTCATTTATGACTTGCCCTGCCAAAGAATGGCCAGCCGAGCCTGGAATTGATGAGTTACAGAGAACTAGTTACTTGTAATTAATTACTTTCTAAGTAGATGAAGATAAAGTGAGAATGCTCCACCAATTAGTGGTCAGCAGAGCTTGGAACTGATAAGTTACAGACAACTAGTTACTTGCAAATAATTACTTTCTATGTGGCTAAAGGTGAAAGGAAAGTGCAGTAGCCATCAGAGCATGGAATTGATGAGCTATGGTGAACTAGTTACTTGTAATTAATTACTTTCTATGTAGATGAAGATAAAGTGAGAATGCTCCACCAGTTAGTGGTCAGCAGAGCTTGGAACTGATAAGTTACAGACAGCTAGTTACTTGCAATTAATTATTTAACTAGTTACTTGCAAATAATTACTTTCTATGTGGATAAAGGTGAAAGGAAAGTGCAGTAGCCATCAGAGCATGGAACTGAACTACAAGCTAACTAGTTGCTTTTCATTAATTACTTTCTATGTGGATAAAGGTAAATTGAGAGTGCCCCACCAGTTAGCGATCAGCAGAGCTTGGAAGTAATAAGTTACAGACAATAGTTAGTTGTAATTGATTACTTTCTATATGGCTAAAGGCAAAATGAAAGTGCAGTAGCCATCAGAATGCGGAGCTGAACTACAGCAAACTAGTTACTTGCAATTAATTACTTTTTATGTGAAGGTAAAGTGAGAGTGCCCCACCAGTTAGACGTCAGCAGAGCTTGGAACTGATAAGTTACAGACAACTAGTTACTTGCAATTAATTACTTAACTAGTTATTTGTAATTAATTACTTTCTATGTGGATGAAGGTAAGGTGAGAGTGCCCCACCAGTTAGTGGTCAGCAGAGCTTGGAACTGATAAGTTACAGAGAACAAGTTACTTGTAATTAATTACTTTTTAGGTGAAGGTAAAGTGAGAGTGCCCCACCAGTTAGCGGTCAGCAGAGCTTGGAACTGATAAGTTACAGACAAGTAGTTATTTGTAGTTAATTATTTTCTATGTGACTAAAGGTGGAATGAAAGTTAAGTAGCGATCGGAACGTGGAACTGAACTACAGAAAACTAGTTACTTGTAATTAATTACTTTCTCTCTCGGCCCTGAGTGTGGCGCAGGCTCCTTTGGAGGCTTCCACATAGAAAGTAATTAATTATAAGTAACTAGTTTGCTGTAGTTCAGTTCCACGTTCTGATGGCCACTGCAGTTTCATTTCACCTTTAGCCACATAGAAAGTAATTAATTACAAGTAACTAGTTTGCTGTAGTTCAGTTCCACGTTCTGATGGCCACTGCAGTTTCATTTCACCTTTAGCCACATAGAAAGTAATTAATTACAAGTAACTAGTTTGCTGTAGTTCAGTTCCACGTTCTGATGGCCACTGCAGTTTTGTTTCACCTTTAGCCACATAGAAAGTAATTAATTACAAGTAACTAGTTTTCTGTAGTTCAGTTCCACGTTCTGATGGCCACTGCAGTTTTGTTTCACCTTTAGCCACATAGAAAGTAATTAATTACAAGTAACTAGTTTGCTGTAGTTCAGTTCCACGTTCTGATGGCCACTGCAGTTTCATTTCACCTTTAGCCACATAGAAAGTAATTAATTCAAGTAACTAGTTTGCTGTAGTTCAGTTCCACGTTCTGATGGCCACTGCAGTTTTGTTTCACCTTTAGCCACATAGAAAGTAATTAATTACAAGTAACTAGTTTGCTGTAGTTCAGTTCCACGTTCTGATGGCCACTGCAGTTTTGTTTCACCTTTAGCCACATAGAAAGTAATTAATTACAAGTAACTAGTTTGCTGTAGTTCAGTTCCACGTTCTGATGGCCACTGCAGTTTTGTTTCACCTTTAGCCACATAGAAAGTAATTAATTCAAGTAACTAGTTTGCTGTAGTTCAGTTCCACGTTCTGATGGCCACTGCAGTTTCATTTCACCTTTAGCCACATAGAAAGTAATTAATTACAAGTAACTAGTTTGCTGTAGTTCAGTTCCACGTTCTGATGGCCACTGCAGTTTCATTTCACCTTTAGCCACATAGAAAGTAATTAATTACAAGTAACTAGTTTGCTGTAGTTCAGTTCCACGTTCTGATGGCCACTGCAGTTTTGTTTCACCTTTAGCCACATAGAAAGTAATTAATTACAAGTAACTAGTTTTCTGTAGTTCAGTTCCACGTTCTGATGGCCACTGCAGTTTTGTTTCACCTTTAGCCACATAGAAAGTAATTAATTACAAGTAACTAGTTTGCTGTAGTTCAGTTCCACGTTCTGATGGCCACTGCAGTTTCATTTCACCTTTAGCCACATAGAAAGTAATTAATTCAAGTAACTAGTTTGCTGTAGTTCAGTTCCACGTTCTGATGGCCACTGCAGTTTTGTTTCACCTTTAGCCACATAGAAAGTAATTAATTACAAGTAA